>NC_091557.1:23029504-23032004 GCF_042767895.1 Penaeus vannamei
TAACCGGATCAAACATTTTGAATGCGTTCATATCAATATTGAGGATATATTTAAATTTTATTTCAAAAACAAAGAAAAAATGAAGCAATCACAATACGAAAGTTGTCGATGATAATGATTATTATTGATTTTTTACCATAATACTACTTACTATTGTTTTGATTATTAATGTATTGTTACTCTCATTATCATCGATATCCTCTTCATAATTTTGATTATTATTATTATTAATATCATTTTGATTATTTTCATTATCAGTTTATCAGTATTGTCATTAGTATTATCATTTTTGTTATTAGCATTATTATCATTGTTATCGTTATAACAATTATCATCATCATAATCATTGTTGTTATCATAATTATTGCTATCATTATCTTTATATTATTATTATTATTATTATTATTATTATTATTATTACTTCCTCATCATTATTATTAATATTATTGTCATCTTTATCATCATTTTTGTTATTGCAATTATCATTAATATTATTACCATTACTGTTACATTTATTGTTATTCTTATTACTATTCCTATCAGTTGTAGTAGTAGCTGTAGTAGTATTGCTATCATTATAATTATTATAACTATTATTATCATTACCATCATTATTATTATAACTGTTGCTCTTTTTATTATTATTATCATTATTGCTACTATCATCATCCTTTTTACTATTGTTATTATTATTACAAAATTTATCATTATAGTCTTAGCATTGTCATTATTATCATCATTATTACAATTAACATTATCTTCATTATTATCATAATAATCATTACGATTGTGATTGTTGATATTATTACTTATGTAATGATCATCGTTATTATCTTTGTTAATATAATTATCAGTATTATCATTATGATCATTGTTGTTATCATTACCATTATCATTATTGTTCTTATCATTATTATTGTTGGTTTTCGTTATTATTATCATTATTGTTAATATTATTATCAGTACTATTTTCATTATTATTATGAATATCATTAATAACTTTTTTTTATTAAAATTATTGCTGTTACTTTTATTATTACTCTCATTATTTCATCTCATTATTTCTGTTGGCGTTATTAACAATGTTATTGTTATTATCATTATCATCACTATTTTTGTTGTTACTATTATTAATAATATCAACATCATTATTGTTATCAATGTTATTACTGTTATTACTATTATTATTATCAAAACTATTATCATTCTTTTCGTTACTATCATTCCCATTATTACTCTTATTGATATAACTATAATAATAATAATTATTATTAATAATAATAATAATAATAATAATAATAATATCATTATTATTATTATTATTATTATTATTATTATTACTAATATCATTACTACTACTACTACTACTACTACTATTACTACTGTTATCATGGTCATTATTACTACCATTACTTACATAATTATTATAATTGCTGCAATTGCTATTATCATTATACTTACCAGTAATATCATTATCATCCTTATTATCTACATTAACACCATCAATATTATCATTATTATTGTCACTACCAACATCATTATCAGCACTATCGTCATTGTTGTTATTATTGTTGCCGCTACTCTTATTATTATTATTATCCTCCTCATTATTATCATCATTATCATAACTACAGTTCTCGATGTTGTTACCATATCATCATTATTATTATGTTACTTACACTAAAACTAATAGCAATATCTATGAAGTTTATTATCATCGCCATTACTGTTTTCTTATTATCATTATCATTTTATCCTCATTGTTATACCTTTTACTTATTCATTTTTTCATGATTGTATAATTGCTGACTCACTATTATTGTCATCATTATCATCGTTATCATTGTCATATCATTATTGTCTTTACTATTTCTATAATCATTATTATAATTGCTGTTATTATTAGTAGTAGCAGTAATAGTAGTGTCTATTTTTACAGATTATTATCATAATTAATATAATTATTATTATCAAAAGTATTATCGTCATCACTATCATATGTATCATTTTTATTATTATTATTATGATTATTATCATAACTCTTATCATTATAATTATTATTTTTATTTCGTTATTACTTTAATCATTAACATTCCTATATTCATTTTTATTAATTTTAGTATTTGTTATTTGTTAATTTTAACATTTTGTTATTATCATCAAAATTGTTTTTATCTTTATTGGTATCATAATGATTGCTATTATTACTATCATTATTACTACTCTTACCATTATTATTTATGTTATCGTTTTTATTACTATTATTATTATTATCATTATTATTACTATTATCATTATTATTACTATTATTATTATTATTATTATTATTATTATTATTATCATTATTATTATAACTAACATCATCATCATTATCATTATTGATGTTGCTGTTATAGTTCTTTTTCAAATAGATATTATTACCATTACTATTATTATTATCATTATTATTATTTTCATTATTATCATTATTATCATCATCATTGAGGACTAGTCGATAAAA
>NC_091557.1:23057004-23062004 GCF_042767895.1 Penaeus vannamei
GAAAGAAACACACCAAGCTGGCGATCTGCTTGAAATATTGCTGAATTATATCCATTTATAAATTGTCATCTTCAGCAAGAGCTGCAATTAAACTAGGAAATTTCTAAACTCCTGCGGCATGAATGGGAAAGCGAGCAAAGGACATTATCTGCAACTGGAAAAGGGCGTACAGCTGGACTACAAAGACCGGAGCAACAGGAAGCCTCGCAGTAGGATTGCATCTGGTAACAGTGCAATGCATTCAAGTTTAAGAATTATACATCGTTACTGAAAAAGTGAAAATAATTAATCAACGAATAATTAATTCATATAATAAGCGCAATGTATACTGATACGAAAGCAGATTAAAGAAACAGCCCATACTTTAAATATCATAATCAAATGTCTGTCGGTCCGCTGCATCAATGCTATCCTGTTTTCCGCTTACTCTTTGAAGAGGATGAATCTGGTATTGCATGTAGTAAAACATGTTAATGTCTCCGGCCTTCATTTTCCATATCATTTAAACATCACTGAACATGTTGGTTTAATTAGCATTACCTTGATGGGCTATCTTTTCGTGTGTAGATAAAAAGAATGATTTGAAAAGAAAGTATATATATATATATATATATATATATATATATATATATATATATATATATATATATATATATATATATATGTATATATGTACATACATATACATACATACATATACATACGTGTGTGTATACATATATACATATATATACATATATATAAACATACATATATATGTATATATATAATATATATACACACTCATATGTGCATATATATATGTATACATATAAATATATATGTACATATATATATATATATATATATATATATATATATATATATATGTGTGTGTGTGTGTGTGTGTGTGTGTCTCTGTGTATGTGTGTGTGTGTGTGTATTATATATATATATATATATATATATATATATATATATATATATATATATACATATATATATACATATATATATATATATGTATATATGTATATATATTTTTTTTTCTTTTTTTTTATTTTTTTTTACCAAAAACAATAGTATTGCTTGGTTTCCCCGGGGACCCATCATGTGTGTAAAGGTAATATGGTCCATGGGTTGTGTAATGGTTCAGTTCAGGAAAATTTAAACTCATTCAATAATGAACAAGTTCGACGCTGAGTCAGACGAATGAATCTGGGACTCGATCCGAGACTTTCTTAGTTTTGGACAAAGCCCGGTCCTTTTAATTAGGACCAAGTCCTGGAGCTAGAGTTATGGGAAAACCTCCAACAACTCGACCACCAAGCCATACCATTCTTCAACCAATACTACTTGATAATTTTTTTACTTTTTTGTTTGGAAAGACAAACAATATATATCTGCCTTTTTCGACTGGCCTCTTTCTCTCTCTCTCTCTCTCTCACTCTCTCTGTGTCTCTCTCCCTCTCTTTTCCTCTCTTTTTCTGTCTCTCTCTCTCTCTTTTTCCTTCTTCTTACAGTTAATGCTTTGTTATAGTTACAAGTTTCCTAATTTCTTGATCCATTTAAATTTTAGTCAAATACATCTCAGTACTATTGATTGCGGTCATTTCAGATCAGCTTAAAATTGTGTGATTGGCTGGAAACAGAAAAACATAAGAGAAATAATGGGAGAGAAAGCATGCAATTTGCTACCTTGTCTCATAAATCATAATGTATCCCTTTCATTCTCTCTCTCTTTGTGTTCACCATCTTTCCAATTATCTCTCTAGCAGCCCAATGTTACCTCTCACCCAACTCACTACCACTCACTATGTTGACAAGGAGCCATGCAGACAAAACCATGCAGACTGACAAGGGGTATGTGCATTTACCAGTCTACAGAGAGAGAGAGAGAGAGAGAGAGAGAGAGAGAGAGAGAGAGAGAGAGAGAGAGAGAGAGAGAGAGACAGACAGACAGACATTGACATTAGTCAGTGAGCGAGGAAGAGAAAGAGAGACAGGAGGAACTGGTGATGACTTCATTGGATCCAATACTCTCGTGGTCATAGGGCCAAGACCGCAGACGAGCATTGGGTTGGTGTTTTATCTGAAAGTAGGTTTGCTGCAGGAGAAGGGAGTGAAAAATGATTTCTTTTTTCATAAAAAAAATCCTGATCTGAACTATTGCACGCCCCGTGGACCACATTACCCTTACACACATGATGGGTCCCCGGGGAAATCAAACAATATAATTGTTTTTGGTATAAAATATCAATCATTTTGTTGTGTGTGTATATATATATATATATATATATATATATATATATATATATATATATATATATATTTATATTTATATATATATATATATATATATATATATATATATATATGTGTGTGTATATATATATATATATATATATATATATATATACATATATATATATATATATATATATATATATATATATATATATATATATATATGTGTGTGTGTGTGTGTGTGTGTGTGTGTGTGTGTGTGTGTATGTATATATATATATATATATATATATATATATATATATATATATATATGTATGTGTATGTGTGTGTATATATATATATATATATATATATATATATATATATATATATATATATATATATATATATATATATATATATATATATATATATATATATATATATATGTGTGTGTGTGTGTGTGTGTGTGTGTGTGTGTGTGTGTGTGTGTGTGTGTGTGTGTATTCAAAACGTGTATAATGAATAGGATGAAATCAACACGTATGCTAAAAAAAACAACAACTATACACTAAATACTACAATCTTTATTCAAAATTTCAATTTTAAAAACTAAAAGTTCTTTAAATGTATTTTGAAATATTTTGTATAGATTAATTCATAGCCACATCACCTGTAATTTTACAAATATCTGCATCACACAAAACCTGTGAAATTTATCACGTCCACACATTTCAAAATGGCTGTAGCTTATAAATTCTAACACTAAATTACCTCACATGTACATTTAAGAATAGTTGAAGCACACATTTCTCTCTGTATTTACTGATTAATTCAAAAAAGAATACGTGCTTATCACTCCAGCCAATAACTTTTGGGGCACTCCTGGGATTCCACAAACATTGGCACACAAACCATAAACCTTTCAAAGAAAGCGGGTTTCTCCCCGAAATAACCTACCAATCACAGGTCTCTGCCTCCAGAACTGCCTGTCGTATGTTTTGTAACTGACTTATAGAAAGTATTGAAATTAAAGTGCCTTTGTAAACGAGTCAAACCTTTTGATCATTGTTTTACACCATAAATGTGCAAAAAAAGGTTAAGCGGGGTTCCTGTAGAAATTATTCTCTGCAAGCCAAGTTAAGGCTGCACTTTCAGCATGGCATTCTTCCCAATTTCAGGTATTTTCTTTGCCTTTGCAGATTGTTAATTACAGCACATAAACTACTCGTCATCTATCAGTCAGTGTAGGGGTGACTGTCTCAAAAGAAGTCTTCATTTCCTATCAAACATTATTCAAGAGAGTAAATTGTAACAAGAAATGCAAATTATTCACTGATGGCATGGCTCTGATAAATAACTTTTAGATCTTATTTCTCGAAAAGAATCCTTGAAAATGTGTAGCCCATCACCTGTTGATGATACCTTTATGGAAATAATAATCGATTTAGTGTCACTATCCCCAGAAATTAAGTGATGTATTTAAGAATCATAAATTTCGTCCTCAAAGAAAAAAAAAAAAAATACCTTCGCAATTTCCTCTGGACAAGGGGTTGCTTGCCTGCAAGTAGAACGTGAACAAGAGAAATGTAAGAAACAAAAAATTAAACAAAAGAAGGGAATTAAATCAAAGCCAGGAGCTGAGGAATTCCTGAAAAGTCATGAGGTTCTACTACCGAGATCGCCACCAAGTGGAGATGACTCTATTTTACTTTATAAAGATAAATATCCAGATGAAATAGTGGAAATGACAGATTAATTTGTTGATATAGGGGAGATTGTTGTGGCAAATATTCCGCTTCAAGGAGTGCCACAGAAAGGAAGAAAAAATACCACATATAGGACAATTCATCATTAGGTAAGCAAAGGATGCTTATATGATAAACTTCGTAAGTCCTACGTCAAATGAGCAAATGTAGTTATACTCTCATAAATCATACTTATGTTCTTAATATATAGCATTATATTCAACTATTTCTAGGTCATCCATGCAGATGCTGAAGGGGCTAACATAGATTTTTTCAAAGAAATACAACCTGATTTCTTCATCAACTAGGAAGAAACTAAGGATATGACATTTGTTTAAAAAAATGAAATGACCACCTTGATAAGTGTTGTGAATGGGTAAATGAAGGGTGAAAATTTGTATTGAAATTAAAGAAAGGAGTAAGAAGTATGTGCTCAGAAAAATTCGGTTTAGTTTAGTTAAAATCAGTATCAGAGAGGAGATTCTTAAAAATTCGATTTGGTTAAAATTATGTGTGACTTAAAACATCATTACTTTGTATAAAATGGATCAATGCCATGAAAATTCACTGACATCTTCTTTAATATGATTCCTCTTTTATATATTTTTCTAACGTGTGTACTTCTGATTTGATTTGTCACAAATCAACAAACTATAAAAGAAAAAAACAGTAGTCAAAATTGCAGAGACTTCTATCAACCTTTCCCATTTTAAGTGAACACAAATTCATTATAATTGGTCTATTTTATTATTATTATTATTATAGGACAGAGATGTGTAATAATATAAACTATCTCAACTTTATTAATCTAAAATATGTATGGGTAGAAATAGATTACTGCATCTGGAAAATAGAGTTTTGGGGACATATTTCCCGGACACTAATTTGAGGCTTATTAACTTAGTTGTATATTATTCAATTCACATTCTAGAGACATTAAATGGATGCAAAAGGCTTCTACTTCAATAGATATCTTGATTATTTTAATTGAATGAAAGCAAAAGAAAACATATATCTTACCTGGACGGAAGCTAGTGCTACTTC
>NC_091557.1:23069504-23074504 GCF_042767895.1 Penaeus vannamei
CCATTATTGCAGTATAAAAAAGCCCTGCAGAGAGGCTTAAGTAAAAGGAATTTGTATATGCCGTACACGGTTGTTCAGCCTGACAGTCTAGTGTTAAAGAAAAAAAAATAGAAATACGAAGAAATATGTAACAAATAAGTAGTGCTGAAGAAGAATTAAAACCCTAAAAAATGCCATATGCTAAAAACTACTTGATCGTCTAGATAAAGATTTTACTAATAGGAAAACAGAGTCTGGTGCTCTAAAGATAAGAAAATAAAAATAGACTCTCTGCTATCATAATTGATCAAACTAGCGATGATTAGAAAATCTCCAATCATTTATCTCAAATTAGTCATAAACAATGTCCTCTTTGCGAAACCAATGAGTTCCAAAAGAAAGAAAAATCATAATTTCACATTTTTATGTTTCAAGGATCTATCCGCCATTGATCTCTGTGATGGTGTCAGAGGCAAATAGAAAACAATTACATTTCTCCAATAATTAGACTTTAGATTTAACAAAACTTGGATTAAATCATATATACATAATGCAAATATATATATATATATATATATATATATATATATATATATATATATATATATATATATATATATATTATATATATATATATATAAATCATATATATATATATATATATATATATATATATATATATATATATATATATATATATATATATAAAGATAAAAAGATGGAAAATAAAATGATTAGAAAAGTATGCAAAAATGAAGTACATAAGATTTTTTTAGTAGATAAATAAAAACGGCAGTTAAGGGGAGAAAAAAGTTCAGGGAAATACGAGGCAGATCAGCACAAGACAGGAGGCAGCAGTATCCTTTTCTCCGGCGTAAAAAGGAGGAGAAAGACAGCCGAAAGAAATGCCGAGAGAGAATGGGATGCAGCAACATTTTAACATCTTCATCATTATCATCTTTTAAATTATTAGTAGTAACAGTACTGTCGCTATATAAATGCTATTGTTGCGTTTATTACTGATTTGTTTTTATAATTATCATTGCTATAATCATCATTATTATTATAATCATATATAATGTTAATATTGTTGTTTTTTATTGTCGCTATTATCTTCATAATTACAACGATTTATATTACTCTTAATATTATCATCATTCCATGCAGATAAAATCTAGAAATCCCTAAAAAGCTCCAAATGCGTTCGTAAAATAAATTCAATAAACTTGAATCCACCGCAGCCTTTGCTCCCGCCACAAAATTTCAAACAGTCATTCGTTAAGACTCGGTCTCTGGATTTCGCCGCAAAAATAGAAGTGAGATCCTGCTTTGGTCGTGTACAAGATTTTATTCATGACATAAAGCAGGAATTACCAACAGGAGTTCGCTTTTCTAGTGGGAATTTTTAAGGGGAATTCGTAGCAGCGATCTGAGGTGTGGATTTTTTGTGTTTTGTGTTTTCATTTTTGTATCATTTCATTATTTGATTTTTTTGTGCTTACTTTATTATTTTATTATTTTATCATTGTTTGATCTCATCAGTTCATAATTCTATCATATTATTACTTTGAAATTGTTTGGCTTTATGCTGTCCCCTCCATGTCGTACCTCATCAATAAAAAGGAAAAATATATGGTTAGACAATTAAGACAAGCGGATTTCTGATATAACAACCAATCCCTCATCAGTCTGCTCGAATCATCCTAGAGAATAATATTGATTCTGACACAAAACACGACCTTGGCAATGTCTGGCTGACAAACCCCACTCGTGTCTACGTCAAGACCTCCTCGTACCCTGGAAATTCTGTTTCTTTTTTCTTTTTCTTCTTTTTCTCACTTTTCTCATGTTGATATGAGAAGAGAAATGGAGCTTTTGTGGAAAGGATCAAGGGCTTTCCACGATACGAAATCATAACAAAAGGAAATGCGAAAGTGTAAGTAAGAAAGAGGCGTTATGGGCGATAGGTAATTGTATTTACGTATTTATCTCTCTCTCTCTCTCTCATATATATATATATATATATATATATATGTGTGTGTGTGTGTGTGTGTGTGTGTGTGTGTGTGTGTGTGTGTGTGTGTGTGTGTGTGTGTGTGTGTGTGTGTACATGAATATATACATACATACATACATACATATATATATATATATATATATATATATACATATATATATGTATATATATATATATATATATATGTATATATATATATATATATATATATATATGTACATTCATATATATATGTGTATGAATATGTATAAACATAAATAAACAGGTGTTTATATATATATATATATATATATATATATATATATATATATATATATATATATATTCCGTAATGGGTTTGCCAGTAAGGCGGCGAATCGTTAGTATGAAGAGGTAGATAAATACGGCCGTGAAGAATCTCATCTTTATTGATTTAGTAGACGTTTCGAAGGATTACATGCCTTCATTATCAATGCTGTAATTAATCAGATAGAAGGGTCATTAGACTATGTAAAAATATGAAGGCGTTCTGGTTTTACAAAAACGTAACAGAATAAACAATATTAACAGAAAATATATACAAAAATACATGAACACAATAGAAAAATATATAAAACATTTAGAGACGTAAAATCAATGTTAAACTAACCAAAAAAAGTAGGTGTTTATGGAGATGAGCAGTCTAGTGGGTAAACAAGGGGGTCGCTGTGGTTACGTTGTTTAGCTCTGGTTGCATCTTTTGTATCAGGAGGGATTCTGAGGTGATGAGGTCTAGGCGGGAGGAGTGAGATGATAAAATACTAAAATCTGTTGTAGAAAAAGGGTGTGAGTGTAACTGGGAATGCTCTCTTATTGCCGAGAAGGATGGTTTGCTCAGCGGGAGGCCAGTCCTGAAAGACTTGCCTTTATGTTCGGAGATGCGGTGACATTGCCATCGTGAGGTGGATCCCACGTACCTAGCTTGACAGCTAGGACAGGTAAATAAGTATACCACATTAGAACAGAAGTCAGAGCTGTGATTTAAAGGATGTTTTAAGAACTTAGCTATTGTGTTGTTGTTACTAAAGACAAAGGTAAATTTAATCTGGGGGTAATTATTTTGCAAGAGCGTTTTTAACTGTTTCCTGATTTCAAAGCTTAGATCACCCATGTAGGGTAGTTTAACATATCTATGGTCTCTTTTAACCGTGAAGACAATTTGTTGATTGGTGAATTTCTTACACAGAAAGGTTTTAGTAATTTTATCACACAATTGTAATGGGTACCCACTAGTAATAAAAGAGTTTTTCAGAAATGATAGTTCATTATGGAAGGCATTCCAGGTGCTACATAGATTGTAGGCTCTAGTTATAAGAGTTTTCACACCATTGATTTTGTAAATATACGGGATGTAACTGAGAAAATGTAGGCCGAGGCCAGTGAAAGTGGGTTTACGGTAAATGCTAGTTTGGAAGATACCATTGTTGTTAGTGATCATAGTATATTTAGAAGACAAACTAAATAGACTTCTTCGTACTATCAAAGCATCCATTAACATAAACACCTACAACTCTCTTATGATATATGTGTATAAATATCTATCTATCTATCTATCTATATATATATAAAGATATATATATATATATAAAGAGATATATATATGTATATATATAAAGATATATATATATATATATATATATATATATATATATATATATATATATATTCATTTATACTTATGCATATGCATACACACACACACACACACACACACACACACACACACACACACACACACACACACACACACACACACACACACACATACACACACACACATATATATATAAAGAGAGAGATAGATAGATAGGTAGATAGATAGTTAGATAGATATAGATATACACACACATACACATGTTTATATACATATATACATATATATGTATGCATGTATATATACATATACATAAATGTATATCAGTATATGTGTATATATGTGTATACATGAATATAAAGATTTATATCTATATGCTTATAAATGTAAAATATAATCGTACATATATATATTTTGATATATATATTTTTAATATATATATATATATGAATATATATATATATATAAATATATATACACATATATGTATACATATATGTATACATATACATTTGTATATGTATATGTATATGTATATGCATATATATATATACATATATATATATATATATATATATATATATATATATATACATATATATGTGTGTGTGTGTGTGTGTGTGTGTGTGTGTGTGCAGGCACGATGCCACAGGGGTCTGTGGGGGGGGGGGGGGTGCGACACCCCCCAAAGGCCACAAATCATCATTTCACTCGGCAGAATGGAAAAAAATACAGTTTACTCGGCAAACTTGGTGGTCGGCATAATTTAAGAAATCAATGATCATGGTTTGTAACTCTCGAAGTTTTCATTGTCATTTCAATTTGGTCCTTTTCGAAACTTAGCACGCCTGTTTTTTACTCTTACCCGGCAATTCGCACCTGGACATTTTTAGCTGTCAGCTTGTTGCTTCCGGGATGCTGCTTCTCCAAAGTCTACACACAAACAAAAAATCGTAATTGTCACTTCCTGTTTTTCACATTCCTCCGGCGTTCTCTTGAAACCTTCATTAGAATTTTAGATAAAACACGTTATTTTCAAGGCTTTTTGATTGATCAACAGTAGGATTTATACTTAGAGCTACTTTACTAATTATTTTCTGGTAGATGTTCGATCCTTAGAATTCAAATTGACCCTTAGTTTTCTTCTTTTCGTCGTACTTGGATTGTCTGTTCATTGAAGCATTTTTTCCAACGAGGAGAGTTTTAACAACTGGATCTCAGATTCTAATGATTTTGGCCAATATTTTATCAAAATGGATCGAGAAATGGGTTTCAAGTGCCTTATACTATTTCACCCAGTCTTATACGGCCATGCTTGATAAAATTGTTTCTAATGCAGAAATAAACAGGCATTGTTACATAGTAACGCATAACTGAAAATTAGTGTTTGTT
>NC_091557.1:23087004-23089504 GCF_042767895.1 Penaeus vannamei
GAAGACAGCCAAGTTCCCCATGAGGTGGCGGCGGTTCATCCAGGACAACTTCACCAGACAACTAAAAGTAGAGCGGAGATGAGGCCAAGGAGTTTCCGAGAGGGAGGAGTGGATCCTGAACTCTACTCCTTCCCGAGGCCGATTATCCACCATAAGCCACAATCTTTGAGGTGTAGGTGTAAATACCTTCAAAAAATTGTCCTGACGACATTCATTGTATTCATTTGCAATTATTTGCCATTTCTTCTGTTTTCTTGTTCCTATTGAATGAATACTCCTCAAATGTTTTAGAATCAGAATTGAAACCGCTTATTCAATTGTCAACTGTTTTTTGTTTCTTTTTCTTCTTCATTGTTGTAGACTAGTTGTCTTGCTGTATATGCATACATATATCTTAGTGTGTGTATGTGTGTGTGTGTGTGTATGTGTATGTGTATGTGTGTGTGTGTGTGTGTGTGTGCGCGCGCGCGCGCGCGCGCGTGTGTGTGTATGTGTGTGTGAACAATCACTTTATATCATCTGCATCTTTACAATATTCATAATATAGTGTATTTATAAAATATTAATGATTGCGAAAGAACAGCTGTCAGTATCTCTCCTGGTCATTTAAAATAAAAGGGATTATGATAGAAATAACAGACAGTTAAAGCGGAATTAATTATTTCTCATCCCCTTTAAAGAAAATATCATAAAATTGGCGATTTTGCTTCGTATATGCCTGTAAATCCTTTACTTTTCACTGCGTTATCTGATATTCTAATTTAATGTCACTGCGATAAAGTTCATATACTCATTTTTGTCTTTACATGCTTATTCGTTTAAATGAAAACATTTGTTCCTTTATGATCAATACAATTATTGATATTATTCGTGGTAGTACTATGACGATCATTATTAGCTTTGCAATATGTCAGTTAGCATTATTGCTATTCCATAATATATTTACCATATTTATTCATTTTCATTACCATTGCCTTTACCTCATCTTCACTACATTTATCTGCAACACAGATCACTAATTTCAACGAATGTTTTTATGATCTTGAGGATTATTGTAATTATTAACTTGAAATTATCACTTTCATTATCATTTGAATTGTATGATTTTCATTTCATCTTTTTCAATCTCCTTCTGTGTGTGTGTGTGTGTCTGTGTCTCTGCCTCTGTCTTTGTCTCTGTCTCTGTCTCTGTCTCTGTCTCTGTCTCTGTCTCTGTCTCTGTCTCTGTCTCTGTCTCTGTCTCTGTCTCTGTCTCTGTCTCTGTCTCTGTCTCTGTCTCTGCCTCTGTCTCTGTCTCTGTCTCTGTCTCTGTCTCTGTCTGTCTGTCTCTCTCTCTCTCTCTCTCTCTCTCTCTCTCTTACATCCTCCATCTTTCCTTCCCCTAATGCTTTTATTCCTTGCGTATCTGTTATGCATATCCATACTCTAAGTAGTTATGTTTCATTTTACAGTCACTTTATTGTGATAATCATATAATCTGATCTGCTTTTTACTTGTATTCTCCTCCCCTATAAGCGTTCCTCTTTATCATGCGTTTGAACCGTCACTCGTTTATCATCAAATAATTAGTTTAGTTTAATCCTTTATTTACCACCCTGACTAACTGCACAGACGTGGGCAAGCTGTGGTACAGCTGATGCATGGTCAAATTATTATGTAATAGTATTACAGTGGAAATTAGAAAGTGAAACGCGGTGAGCTAAACCCGCAGATTTTATTTCGTTCTCGTATACAGAAAGTTAGAGGTTCCTGAGCTTGATACAACCATGGACTTCATTTCTTTCACTGAAACCAGATCTACTCGAAATAGACATCATTGTCCCCAAAATCCATGTAATTAGGTATACCATTAAAATATCAATTAGAATTCAAGCTATCACAGTATTCTCACTCACTCTCTCCTTCTCTGTCTCTCCTAGCCATATGCTATATATTATCATTGATATTATTGTTATTATTGTCAACATCACTAATGTTATTATTGCTATCCTTATCATTGCTATTTCCATTATCATTATCATTATTATCTTTACTATTACAATCATTATCATCATTATTATATCATTATCATATTGTCATCGTCAGTATCATTATCATTATTATTGTTATTATCATTATCATTACTGTTAGTATTCTAATTGCTTTTGTTGTTCGTTTCATTAAGATCATGAATATCATCATATTGTTATCATCACCATTAATTTTAATACCAATATCATTATCATCATAACGTTTATTTTTATCACCATTATTTTTATATCATGACATTTTTATTTTCTTCAGTAAACTATGAGATATGCAATGGGATGGTCCTTGGTTAATTAGTTATTGACATTTCCTTCTCTCCATTTTCATATTAGTCCTTATCAAACAATATTCCAAATCTGATTTCTGAAGCCAGTGTGATATACTCCATCATCTTGGCCTATCTTACATAAACACAAGTATAAATCGAGTAAATACAAACTGTCAATACACAAGCGTGCGTGTTCATAAATAT
>NC_091557.1:23102004-23104504 GCF_042767895.1 Penaeus vannamei
TAATACTGATACTAGTAATAACGATTGAAATAATAACGGTGATAATAATAATGATAACAACATTGGAAACAATAACAATAATAATCACAACGATGATAATAAAAACGACAGCAGTGATATTGTGAAAAGTAAAAATGAAAATAATGATAATAATAATGACTGTAATTTCAGGAAAAATGAGGATGAAATGGGGATGATAATGAGATTAATGATGATAATAAAAAAATACAATATCAATAATGTTAATGATAATTATCATAACAATTATAATAACATAAATGGTAGGTTGATAATGATAATTATATAGAAAATAAAAATGATAGTAATAATGATGATAATAATAATGAGAATAATAATAATAATAACTTTGATCACAGAAATAATAGTAATGATAATCATAATGATACTAATGAATCAGATAATAAAAAGAAAAGGAGAATAATAAGAATGAGAGTGATAATAGAAAAAGCAATAAAAGCGTTATTAATTATAAAAATATCAATAATAATGATAGTACTGTAATAATAACAACAATAATAATAATGATAATAATAATGAAGATAGAGAGAGTAATGACACACTGATACAGAGTAATAATACTATAATGATGATAATGCTAAAAATATTGATAATAACTATAAAACCGACTATTGTGATATTACCCAAATAACACTAATACTACTAAATTCTTAAAAAAAAATATCAATGATATTGATAATTGTGATAGAAAATACTAATAGCAAGGATCATAACAATGATAATGAAGAAGATAAAACAAGGTTAATAATGCTGCTACTAATAATAATAATAATAAAGACAATAATAACAACAAAAACAAATTAATTTTAACGATCTAAATGAGGATGATGACAATGATAATAGTGATAATAATGATAATTATGGTAATAGTAATAGTAGTAGTGGTAGTAGTAGTAGTAATAATAATAATACTGATAATAATGATAATATTTATGATAATAAAAATAATAAAGTAGTAGTAGTAGTAGTAGTAATGCTAATATAATGATAATGAAGATAATGCTAATAATGATTATAATTGTGATAATAATGTGTATGTGATAGATCTAAAAAATTGATAATAACAATGATAATAAAAGCAACAATAATTATAATAATAATATTGCTAACAATATTGATAATAATACTCATAACAATAAAAAATCATAATGATAACAATGATAAAATCAATGATAATAACAGTAAGAAAAAGAATAATGACCATTGATAATTATGATAATAAAGATAATGATAATGTTGATAATGAGAATGATAATAATGATAACAGTAACAATGATAATAAGAATAAGATTAATAAAGATGCTTATGGTAATGATCATAAGTGTTATTGTTCTTCTGTGTTCTTTCGGGTGAAGGTTCTTGAAAACTCAGATTTGCAAGTGACCTTTATTGGTGCAAAATACCACACACATCAGAAGTACAAACGTGCGGGTGCAGGACAAAACAAATGCAACCTGCAGTCTCCTCGGGCTCAGCTGTCTCGCTCTCCGATTGGCTGAGGGGTTTGGTGCCTGCATGGAATGTCCGAGGGACCATGACTATAAAACTAAAGAAGGATGTAGGGCTTACAAATAAAATGTTACATAAACAAATGGGATACTCTATATAATAATAATATCTATACAATTGTTATTGTTGTTATCATTCTGATTATCATTATCATTATTATCATGATTATAACCATATCAATGATGATAACAATGATAGCGACAAAAATGATGATAACATTAATAATCATAAAAATGATAATAATAATGACAAGAATAACAGGAATTATAGTGATCATTATAATAATAATGAGGATAAGAAAAACAGGAAGAAAAATTATGATAAATGATAATAATAAAATAATAGTTACAATAATAAATATAATGATAATAATGATAATGATAATGATAACAATAATGATGATAATGAAATAATTGATAATGAAATGAAAATAAACAATAATGATGATCACAACAACAACAATAATAATAATAATAATAGTAATAATAAAAATAATAATAACAACAACAACAACAACAACAACAACAACAACAACAATGAAAATGATGATGATGATGATAATAATAATAATGATAATGATAATGATAATGATAATAATGAAAATGATAATAATGAAAATGATGATAATGATGATAATAATAATGATAATGATAATAACAACAACAACAACAACAATGATAATGATAATAACAATAATGAAAATGATGATGATGATAGTAATAATAATAATTATAACAACAACAATAACAACAACAACAACAACAACAACAACAATAATGATAACAATAATAATAAAATAATAGTAATAATAATGATACTAATAATCATTATAATAATGAAAATGAAGATATTGGTAATTATAGAAATTATAGAAATTATAGAAAATGATATCTATAATGAAAGGTTTTATTATTATTTTGATAAAACTGATATCATTATGTTAACAATATTT
>NC_091557.1:23117004-23119504 GCF_042767895.1 Penaeus vannamei
ATATCAGATTTGCTCTCAGCTGTCCTCATGTTCTTCACCATGTGTCAGATACAAAAACTAATATTCACTCAAATCTCTAACTGGCTAATTCTGCCCTTAACAATTATATTATCAGAAATTTCTAATGCCAATTTAATGAAATATTTTTCATTGAACTCAAGATATGTTCTATACCCCCCCCCCCCCCCGAATTAATATTTTGGGCCCTAAAGCTGAAAAACAACAAAATATGCGCACCAAATGCTGATGGTTGCAGCAAAACTGGTCAATTTCAGATGGGTATATGTGTATTTAGGTAGTCAAGAGGTTATTTATGCCTTTTCGTGGGGGGGGGGGGGTCATAGAAATGCCCAATAATATCAAACGGCTGATCAAAAGTCTTGCCTGTTATTTTTTCCTAGTTTGTATACATCATAGACCATCTTTGTGGAAAAGTTCATGCTTTTGTCCGGATGTGAACAATTTGGCCCATTTTTGTCACCTACCATCCCCACTAGTATCTCTCTCTCTCTCTCTCTCTCTCTCTCTCTCTCTCTCTCTCTCTCTATATATATATATATATATATATATATATATATATATTTATATATATATATATGTATATATATGTATATTTATACATATGTATATATATGTATATATATGTATATATATGTATATATGTATATATATATATATATATATATATATATGTGTGTGTGTGTGTGTGTGTGTGTGTGTGTGTGTGTGTGTGTGTGTGTGTGTGTGTGTATACATTATACATACATACATACATACTTATATATACATATATATACATATGTATATGTATACATTTGTATATATGTATAAATATATGTATGTATGCATATATATATATATATATATATATATATATATATATATAATATATATATATACACATTTATATATATATATACATTTATATATATGCATATATATATATATATATATATATATATATATATACATGTATGTATATATATATATATATATATATATATATATATATATATATATGTATATATATATATATATGTGTGTGTGTGTGTGTGTGTGTGTGTGTGTGTGTGTGTGTGTGTGTGTGTGTGTGTGTGTGTGTGTGTGTGTGTGTGTGTGTGAGGAATATGCCTTGCAGGTAGTCTTGCAGCAGGTGGAGTAGATGACCGCGGATATTTATCTTGACGATGAAGCCGCGGTGCCACACCCTGTCAAATGCTCCAGCTTTTACATTGAACGTAAAAGAACACAAATAATACAAATTAAAAGAAATGCAAATTGAACATAAAATAATTGAACAATTCAAAGTTGAAAGAAAACAAAACTGAACATAAAAGAACAACACTAAAACTGATTTTAAATTGTTAATAACTAAAGGCTAAAAACGGTCCAGTATAATAATCTAAATAACTGATAAAAACAAACATCTGCCCTTTTGCCATATAGCCCAAAACTTCACTCTACTTAACTTCATAGCAACGGAGGATAAGGTGGGCCTTGCAGCCAAAATCCAGAGGCTGGAGCACCAACAGAGTATCTGACAATGTCTTTATGGTGAGACCGTGGATGTAAACAAAAGCAATCGCCTGCGGCCATTGTTTGGCAAATGGTTATGGCTCTGAGAAATAAATAATTAAAAGCTTACTATTGTTCTGTTTACTGTGCTATTTGCAGATAAAAACATATGAAACATAAATCAAACAAATAAAATCATTAAGTAAAATACACGAACATAAAAGGACTAGAAACATAACTGAATTATAAAACCAAGTAAAACCAGTTAAAACAAAAGACTGTAAACTAATATAAAACCATGCATAAAAGATCAAAGAAACTGATAAAATACGAAAAATAAAAAGGCAAGGATGACGCTACAACAAGGCTAAAAACATGTGGTCACCCTGGCTATGCGATCCTTGCGAGGGACGGCATACAAACAAATTACTTTGGCGACGGTAAAGGAACACTTAGAATCTATGGGCGATGTGTACGAGTGTTACGCTGACGGATCCGTACAGTCTTGATACAAAGCTGGTTGTGCTTGCGCTGCATACAACAGTGGTTTATTGCAACATCAAGTTCATATGAGTACAAAATTGGGCCAGCACCACTCAAACGGAGTTGGCAGGTATACTCCTTGCAACAGAATACTTAATGTCTCGGGGCTCTGGAGTAGTTTTTTGTGATTCTCAAAGCGCTCTTTGAACACAAAGTTCCTTCAAAACAGATGGTGATGAGGAAATTGTGAACTGCATTAAGCGTAACGTAACTTATGCAAGAGAGCGCAATTTTAACATTCAATTTGTATGGATACCATCTCATGTTGGTATACGCAAGCATGACCACGTAGACAAATTGGCAGAAGAGGCTTGCAGCAAAGATATTGTAAATATAGATCTTGGGATGCCTCTTGCTAGGGTTGCACACATATTAAAAAGTTCTCATAATGAAGAACTGATAGATCTGACGAGTTCACAAAGTCCTGAAAGCTGTAGTATAA
>NC_091557.1:23122004-23129504 GCF_042767895.1 Penaeus vannamei
TATATATATATATGAGTGTGTGTGTGTGTGTGTGTGTGTGTGTGTGTGTGTGTGTGTGTGTGTGTGTGTGTGTGTGTGTGGGTGTGTGTGTGTGCGCGCGCGCGATATATGCATAGCCTCCTCTACATATATGTCCAAAGCACGTGGTCGTTGTGCTGTCCGCCTGCTTCTAAAAATAACCAAGCTAAGATCACAGGTCATGACTGGTCAAGAGTACTTAAGTCCACCGTCGGTTGACTCTTTCCCGCTCTCACTACACCGACCGACCGACTGAGCAGTACGTCGCCAAGTTAGCTCCCAGATCTGCTCGGTCGGGCACCACCCGCCACTGACCAGTCTCGCTCTGTGTTTATTTCTACTTGTTTGTGGCTCTTAAGATGAAGACTAAAGCCGCATACAAGGATCACTCCTGCCCGCCAGTTCCAGTGTAGGAGTTTCATACACTTCATACATATAGATAGATAGATGTGGGTGTGTGAGTGAATCATTATCTCTCTATCTATATATACATATGTAAAGATAGATGGATTTGTGTATTTCCGTCTGTATATGTGTGCGATTGAGAACTTTCCCACAGTAATTCTCATTATATTTTGACGTCGATATCCACAGGGAGAAAAACAAAAATTATTAATGTTAAAAGATAACCCTCAGTAGGGTAATTTTGTAAAAGGAATTTCATATATTTTTGGATGTATTCGGTCATTTGCCATTATGAGTAACATTAATTCATCAATAAAAAAGGAATAAAAATGGTTACCTCTCACCCATAACAAAACACCGCAGATAGTGTTATTTTTATCTTGTTATATCTTTCTTTCTAACCTATTCATTCAATCCACATATCTATCAATCTCTATCTTTGCTATATTTACCTTTAAACATATCTTCCGATCGTTTATTCTCTCTCTTTCTCACTGGATAACAAAAATTGTGATAATGATAATGAAAATCATGTCTGTGTTAATAACCTTAATGTCAGTGATAACAAAAACAACATCGACGAAAAGAATACTGATAGTAATAATATTAAAGACAATAATGATAATAATCATTATCATAGCAACACCAATACGATGGGAACAACATTAATAATAATAGTAGTGATACTACTAGTAACAATATAATGATAATTATGGTTAATAATAATATCGTTGATAATGATAATAATTATATTGTCAATAATAATGATGTTATTATTAATACTAATGATAAACATAATAATAAAAGTAATAATCTTGGTAAAGGTAATGATGATATAAGTGATAATGGAAATGATATCGGTAATAATAGTTATGGTGGTAATGATAATCATAATGGTAATGATAATGATGATAATAATATTGATAGGAATGCTAATAACAGTAACAAGACGATAATGATGATAATGTATGTAATAATAGCAATGATGATAACAATAATGATAATAATAAACATAATGATATTGATAATGATAGTGATGGTGATGCTAATCATGATAATGAATGCAATAATTGTAATACGTATAATGATGATTATAAATATAATTATGATTGTAATGACACTGAGGATGATGATAACGATAGTGATAATGGTAATGGCAGTGAGAGTAATGATGATGGTAAGGATAATAACAATCACAAAAAACACAACAATAATAATATTACTATTATCATCATCCTTAATATCATTATTTTCATTTTCATTAATATCATCATCATTATCATAACCATCATCATGTCCCTATCATTGTTATTATTACCATTATTGGTGTCTGTCGTAGTAGTAGTAAGAACGATAATAATAATAATATCAATAATAATAATAATATAATAATGTTATTTATGATGATACAGATGATTAATATAATAATAAGAATGATAATAATATTGATGATAACACAGATGATTATAATGATAAAAGCAATAATGATAATGGTGATGAGCATGATGATAAGAACAGTACTGAACATCTTCCTCTGCATCAGGTACGTCCATGTTTAATATTTTTTCAAAATTTCCGCCCTCCTAATTTTTTGAGATTGTAAACATAATTAAAAAGCTCATAACACAGAACGTATGAGAGGACACGTCTTTCTCTTCTCTCTATCAACACCCTCCTGCCTTAAAGGTAAAAATAAAGATGATAACGAGTAAATGAATAAACGAGAGAGATAAGATAATAACTAAATGAAGGAATGGATTATGTAAAGGAATGAGTGAAGGCGTTATGAATGAATGAAAAAAGGATGATACTTAATTAATATGATGTGAATAACAAAGGATAAACGAAGGAATAAATCATTTAGGTAGATTGATAGCCATATAATCTTGACAAACGATGGGGAAAAAGTAGATAGAAATAAACAAATAATTCATTTATATAGACAAAAATAATATGAATAGGACATGGACAAGTAAATGAATAAATGCTATAGATGGATAAAAATGCAGACAAACAAACAGACGATAACTGTAAATAAATAAATATATCAGATGGTGAAAAAACAGGGACGAGACTCTCCCCCACCGGCTTTGAGACACTCACGGAACCCAATCTTCTTACCAAACTATTCCCAATTCTGAGCCCTGCCTCTCCTTCCCTCTTTTCCCTTTCTTCCTTTGCCTCTTTGTCTTCTCTTCCTCTATTGCTTCACCTTTCTCTTTCCCTTCCTATTCCTCCTATTCTACCTTCCCTTTTCCTCCTCCTCATCTTCTTTATTCTCTTTTGGCATTGCCTTACCTTCCTCCACCGCCACCATCACCTACTACCCCCCCCCTTCCCCCAGGCACACTACCCTTCCCCCCCCCCCCTCCCTCCATCACCCCTAACGCCTCAGATGTCACAGTCGACTGATTTCTGAGGGATATTTCCCATTTTATGAGCAATTTCCTTGCAGCACGAGCCAATAAGGTCGAGAGTCTCTAACTGAGGGATCAGAACCCCACCTCTATCCCCGCCCGCACAGACGACGGGAGTTTGGGCCTATTCCATACCCCCTATCCTCCCCTCCCTCCCCCTCCCCCGCCCCCAGCCATGCCATGCCCCCCTCCCCCGCCCCCTGCCATGCCATGCCCCCGTCCCTTTCGCGCTGTTGCATAATGCATCGAGATCCAGAGTTTTATATTGGCTGCAAATGATAATGTTATAGGGGCAAGATTTTTACCCCGAGGCCAAAACACGCTTACTGGAGGAACAGAGCGGAGTGTTTATGTATTTCTTCCTCTTTTGCGTCTTTGTTCTTATTATTATCGTTGTTATTGTTACTGTTATCAGTATTATCATTATTGTTGTTATTATCATCATTATATCTAGTATTATTATCATTGTTATGATTATGATCATTATTGTTTTTATCATAATTGTTATTATAGTATTTTTATTATTATTATTATTATTATTATTATTATTATTATTATTATTATTATCACCATCATTAGTAGTAGTAGTAGTAGTATCATCATTATTATTATTGTTATGATTATTATGGTTATTATTATTATTATTATTATTATTATTATCATTATTATTATTATGATTGTCATCATTATTAATATTACTGTTGTTTTTGTTATTGTTATTATTACTATTGTTGTTATCGTTATCATTATCATTAGAATAATAATAATGACAATTGTAATATACATATTTCTCATTATAATTGTAGTCTATATCTTTACCATTTTTTCTTCTTATCATCTGCCTTTTCTTCGTTTTTTCTTTCTTCCATTCTTAATCTTTCCCTTCGCCTTCTACATCTTTGCCTCCTCTTCTCCTTCGCCTTCTTCTTCTTCATAATTTTCACCTCCTTTTCCTTTTTTTTCTTCTTCTATCTTAAGCCTCTTCTTCCAAGACGGCATTTTTTTCCTTCTTCTAAAACCGATTTTTGTAAATCATAAATCATCTCTTCAGACCATTTCAGGAAAGCAATTTGATGCTATAGTATCTTATTTTTAACCACTTGCGAGATTTATTTAAGTTAATGCCATTATCTAACTCCCAGAAGAATAAAAAATGAGGTATTTATATCATGCTCGTTTATTTTATTCTTAGACACGCGACCTAATGGCATTTTGATTCTTAAGCCTCTCCTAACGCCTTTTTGATCACGGCGTTGCAGGCGGTGCGAAGGAAACATGTAATCGTCTCGAGTGCTGTGATTACACGTACCGGAGAGAGAGAGCAGGGAAATATATGGCTATATGTATATATATATATATATATATATATATATATATATATATATATATATATATATATATATATATGTGTGTGTGTGTGTGTGTGTGTGTGTATATATATTCATACATGCATAGATACATACATACGTATGTGTGTGTGGATGTATGTGTATCATATATCTATCTATCTATTTATCTATCTATCTATCTATCTATCTGTCTATCTATCTATTTATCTATCTATATATGTATGTATAATTGTATGTGTATGTATATATGTATATGTATGTATGTATGTATGTATGTATGTATGTATGCATGTAAGTATATGTATATATATGTATGTATGTATATATGTACATTTACATATAAATGTATATATACTTTAACAGGAAAAGTAACATCAACGCAGCTACGAACATCATTTATTTCTTCAGACGTTTCGAAGTTACTAACTTCATCATCAGTGCTAATGATAGAAGAACCAAACACATAAGCAAAAATAGCAAGAATAAAACAAAGTACAAATTGGGTCCTAATAATGTAAAAAACTAAATAAGCAATTTAAGAGGGGTTATTTAAAATTAAAGAATTACAGTCAAATGAGCAAAACAAGGAAATAGTAAAACAAGGCAATTATTAAAATATTAAAATCTACAATAAAAAAAAGGTTTAAGCATGCTATAAATAAACAGTACAATGTGAAAGTAAAAGCATATAAAATTGTAAAACTAAGTTGCATAGACTTACATGGATAATCTGTAGTTATTGTGTGTGTAATTGGATGGCAGTTGTTGTATTGTTTAGGTCTGGTTTCATCCTTGAGATAAACAGTGATTCCAAGGTGATAAGGTCAAGTCTGTGTGAGGCAGAGGTCAGAATGTGAAAATCTTGTTGTGTGAGTGGATGTCCAGTGGAGTTCTCTGATGGCAGATGGTGATGGTGAACTAAGTAGAACACCCGTACGGTAAGACTTCCCCATATGCTCTAGGATACGGTGTTGTAGAGAGCGTGTGGTACTACCCACATATCGAGAGTTACATCTCGAACATTTAAATTGATACACAACACAGGATCTCAGGGCAAATGGTAAAGGCTTAGTTTTATTCAATAGAGAACGGATGGTGGTGGTTGTTTTGAAAATGAACCTAAAGTCAGTTTGGGGGAATGTGTCTTTGAAAATGCTTTGAAGTTCCTTTCTTCTGCTAAAACTTAGGTGTCCAAGGTATGGGAGAGTAACATAACATAGGTCTTTAGTTGCTGATAATACAGGTGTAGAGGAGGAGTGTTTTTTGTTCAAGAAATTTCTTAGTATTTTATAAAAGAATTTACTGGGGTATGAATTCTCTGTGAAATAATTCAGTATAAAGTCCATATCTTTGTCAAAACTGACATAATCAGAGCAGATGTTGTATGCTCTGTTGATCAGCGTTGAAATTCTGTTGAGTTTGAACAGTTTAGGGGAGAAACTTGAGTAGTTTATACCCAAACCAGTAAATGTGGGTTTCCTATAAACTGATGTAGTTAACCTGCCATTAATGTAAAAAGATACCAAGCAAAAGCTGCAAGTCAAAGAAATTAAAGAAAAGAAAAGAACGACAAAAGATAAAGCGCTTCGCTGCGCCTCGTCAAGGCAACTCACGAAGAAAGAAAAAAAAAAAAAAAGGTTTTCGAAAATCTCGACCAGGCAGACTGATGGAAAGTGATTTTCTCTGTTGCTTCTCGTCGAACAGCATCGCCGACGCCATGGCCTCGCCCGCACGTCATGTCTGGTAGTTTATCAGTGTCGACGACTGTGGGTGTGTTGGTGCAGCCTTGTGGCGTTTCTGCGCGACTATTGGCTGCGGTTTCTCCTTTACGTTTTCCAGATTGTTTATAAGAAGACGTACGTACCTTCAAGTATGGACGTGCATCAGCGCGCGCGAACACTCATAATGTTGATTATTGGACATAGCCAAGTATGCCTAATTAAGGCAGGTGCTTTAGTTGTCTTATACGAAATTTCACACTATTCATCTGTATATGTTAGTATTTCATAAACGAAGACATATATATCCCCATCTAGTATTCCCATCTGACAAGTAGCTGAGGGGAGCCTCAAGACCAAGCACAAACACACTAAGTGTGTACGAACACATTAGCAATTCAGGACCTCAAGAACTAGAACAAATATTGATAGAATTTCGTGATTCCTAATATCATCAGAACCTCACGTTTCAGGTTATAGAGAAGCCAAGAACACGGAAAGGGTTTAACTTTCATTGTGTGAGGTTTTATTATTCGATCATCATGAAAACACGGACGCACAGACACACACACAGACACGCGCGTACACACATAAACACACACACACACACACACACGTACAGACAAAAACACACATATACACCCACACCACATACACATACACGGACATACGCACACACACTCTTACACACATATATATACACAAACACATACATACATTCATTCACACACTCTTACACATATATCTATATCAACGTGAATATTGGTAAGATCAAGAGAATACTTCATAAACCCTTTTATTATTTTGATTCTTAGCATTTTCACTATCACCATCATTGATTTTCATCATTTTTTTCATTACTCTTATTGCTGGTATCATCATTATTCTTAGTATCATTATTATTATCGGAATCTTCCTTAATCAAGCTGATGCCTAGTTATAACTTTAACAGCAGCTTTTCTCCAGCCGACAGCCTCCTCGCTTCCCACATCCTCCGCCTCCTTCTGTATGCCGGCCCCCCTTCTCGTGACCTGACCTCCCTTCGCTTCCGTTCTCCTGTCCTCACCTGCCCCGTGTCCACCTCGTTGCCTCTCCCTTCTCTCTCTTACATTCCCTTCTCTCTCTTACATTCCCTCCTCTCCCCTTCTCCTTCAGGCCTGAAGATGGATTCCAGGAGGATTTCGAACTGATCTCACATATTTCGATGAATCTAGTTTGTGCATTTTATCAACACGGTAGAGTGTTTTCCACTGATTATAATCATTATAATAGTCGCATTTTTTCCACCGTAAACTGCGACAGACGTTATAATATGAACAGTGTCGTAACTCCATCATTGGATGTGGTTATTTTAGAGTTTTACAACTATTTTTATTATTCATTTTATTATTGTTATTTTTGCGCTTCTTGTTAATAACTAGCTTTATTACTGTCATTAATAATGCTATAATTGTTTTGAGTGTTATCACCATCATTTCTTTCATTATCAATGCTATCATATCATTTTCGTTACTATTAGTATTATGTGCATTATTATTTATATCTTTATTATCATTTTTAATTATTATCATTATTATTGTTGTTGTTATCATT
>NC_091557.1:23157332-23165324 GCF_042767895.1 Penaeus vannamei
AGCATTCCATTTTTGAGGGAAGAGATTCAACGGACAAGGAAGCATGCCTCAACCTGGAAAAGTGAATTAGCATTTTAGAATCGCTTACAGTGGGGGAGGCATGGGATGACTCGGGGAGAATTAACCTGGCAGTGGAGAGGCTCCGGAAAGAGCCGCTCCAGACGTGGAGACTTTGGAGGTCCAAGAACACTAAGGATGACTGGGCTTCTCTGAAGGAGAGTTTACAATTATCATTCTGTACAGCCATCCTTACACTCGGCGATGAACTCCTTTATTCGAGCCCGAAGACATAAGGGGAGAGCGATGTGGCTTCCTACCAGAAGGTTTACACGACAGCCTCGTTGTTACTTGCAGCCAGTAAGGAGAGTGAAGAGACGATAAAGCATATGCTAGGGATGATGATACAGTAGATCTACCGGAAACATTTGTTTCCATAAGGAAACTTGAGGACTTAAAGGATCCAGCTCAGCTGTTAAAAGCCTGGAATTCATGGGCTGTAGAGCACCCTCGTGCTCTGGACATAAGCAAGGGGGCTGAGCCTTCTCCTTCCCCAGTGAAGGTGGCGGCTGTTCCTCAGGCTGAGGGGAGTCATGCCCCGAAGGGGGATAAACAGAATATGTTATCACAAGGAGAACCACGGGGGGAGGGAGGAGGATCCCCTAAAAAGTCTGTTCCTGCACAGAGGAGCACCCAAGGGACAGGTGCACCCTCCCAGGGGACTGTAGCAAAGTCAACTCATCATTCGTCCGTATCCTCCCGTAATGGAATCACCCCGTCAGACAAATCTAACCGTGAACCCTTCCGTGGCCTAAACAACATCGTACAAGCCCCATCAGGAATTGCGTTACTTCCACATGAGACAGTAACCAATAATGCCCCACATGAATTCCTCTCTATTACCTGACTCTCACGAGGGAAAACAGGCCACACAACTGTCCTGGCATTCTCCGATGCTTGACCACGCAATCTCCTTTCAGTAGCCACATCATCCTTCTTGGTATGGCTGGCACCAGACCCAACAGGCGTCCCCAGAGTCTTCGTGCTCTTAGTGGTCACAAGGCGTCCCTCGCAACCAATAACTGCCGCACACAAGGAAGATGATAACGGACGGCTACGCACAACCTCCACCTCCTGGCTATTTATAACCAAAAATGGAGACTGAGGAATAGACTACATGATGGGCATCAGTGAATTCTGTACCAATCAACATCTGCCCTGGAAGCTCCCAGGAATCCACAACCAGAGAGCTGTGAGTAACTGTCGTTGAATTTAACTCTAGAGTCACCTCACCTTTATGATACAAAGGTAACCCTCCACCCCACTGTACCTTTAACCCAGAGGCCCTGTAAGCTACATTACAGCCCTCTAACAAAGAGCTTGAATTAGGGAACGCTCTGCACCCAGATCAAGCATAACCCTTGCTGATCTCCCAAGCACGACCCCATCAAAAAAGATCAGGCCTAACCTAAGGCCGAAACCGTTAGTGTCTTTTGAGCCTTAGTCGAGGTATGATGCTCAGTAGTAGGAGGGACTGGAATCCTCCCTGTCCTTATTCGTTTTTTTTTCGGATAAGGAGGTGAGTCCCGTGACACCCCCCTGTCCCTCCGTGAAGGACAGTCTCTCTTAAAGTGTCCAGGCTTCCTACAGTAATAGCACAACCCATCACCTGGAGTATCCGTGGTTGCCCTACCATCCCTAGCCGAATCTTGGCCCCTAGCCCCCGAGGCTAACATCTGAAATTCCCAGCATGACTTCACCCAGTGTGGGTTCCACAGAACCCACACTGGACTCCTGTACTCATCCTCAGCTTATCACAAGCCTCGCTCTTATGCCCATCTTCCCTACAAAAAGTACATCTCTGAGCCGACTGATCACCCATTAGATGATTTATTGGTGGGGGTTGTTACTCGGGGTAGTCGTAAAGCTCAGGGGGGGGGGGGGGCGTGTTCAGTCCGGTACGTCTGACGTGTCGCCCAGGGAGTCGACCCATCGGGAGACTTGAAGGTATGGACAGTAGATGAACTGAGAACAGCTCAGAATTCCGATCCTTTCTGGGAAATGATAAATTATTATCTGAGAGGAAGGAAAGGGAGTTCTAGTAAGAATAAGAAGAGAATTCCGGGTGCTCTGGAGGACTATCAGCTTCGACCTGATGGCCTGTTATACAATGTGATGGTAAATCCATACATGTAAATATGCTGGGTGGTAGTACCCCTACAGTTTCAGGATACAGCAGTGCGGTTAGCACACAGTCTGCCTGTCTCTGGGCATGGTGGGGTGTTAGCAGCTCTGGTTAGGCTTAAGAAATTTGCTTTCTTTCCAGGAATGAGGACAAACGTGGAGTCGTTTTGCAAACAATATGTTTGCATTCGTTGCAAATCAGGACGGGAGGTTTCAGTGCCGCTCTTGCATTTTCCTGATGTGACTCATCCTTTCCAAAGAGCACACATGGATCTTGTGGGGCCATTCCCGTCTTCACAGGGAAACAAGTACATTCGCACAGTGGAAGACGCTCTGACGAAATATCTTTATACAGCCCCTCTGAAGTCAAAGGAGGCGTCAGAGGTTCAGAGGTAGCGAGGGCATTCGTTAGCAGATGTTACGAATGAAGGGGCTCCTTATCAGGTTATCTCTGATGGGGTAGGGGAGTTCTTGAACGAACTATTTGAGACTGTTTGTAAACAGTTGGGAATTGATAAGAGGGTAATAACTCCACATCATCCTAGCTCTAATGGTCATGTAGAAAGGGTAAATGGGATCCTGACAAAGATTTTGAGAACAATTATAATTCAGATAATTGGAGTTCAATGTTGCCAATAGCCACTCTGGCTTACAACACTGCTTATCATCATATAATCAGGGATTCTCCATTTTTTGCTTACAGCACAGGCATCCACAGTGGCCTTATGTTACGGTTGCTGAGGAAGTTGCGCCCTGGTATAATCTGGATGATTATGCTCAGGAGCTACGAACAGTAGGAAATAAGGTTTTTAGAAGATGTCAGCATTACATTGAGGAGGAAATTCGGAGGCCGGCAGACAGGCCTGGGGCAAGACCCTCTCCTATTTTGGTGGGAGATAGGATATATATCAAGGCTATAGTTAAGCCGGGATTGAGTAAGAAAGTGCAGCCACTGTGCACTGGCCCTTATCGAGTTCTCGAATAGATCAGTGAGGGGGTGGTGAAAGTTTAAAGGTTAGCTGATAAGACGGTGTCAAAGGTTTATGTTGACAGGGTAAAGTAGGAAGCCTGCCTTCAGCCGGGGTAGGCTCACAGCATAGACAGGGTGTATCCTGTACATGAGGATATCATGGAAGATGAGGAGATGGATGACACAACTGGCTCAAAGTCAGTGGGAAATCAGGGAGACCTGAATGCTCAGAAGAGTACTCGGGGAAGGAAAAAGGATAGGTGTGGGAGGGAAGGTACCTGCACTTATGATCTACGTTCTAAGGGACGGGTATCAAGAAATTAAAGGTTGTAGGATAGGTGGATGGTTTTAGCTAACATTAAGTCGGCTGTAAACCAGAGGGACCTGGATGCTTGGAAATGAGCAGGGAATCTGTGAGTTTCAATTGTACCGGGTATGGGGCAGTTACCCTATATTGGAGTTACTTTTGAAGTGTCACAGGGAAGGGTTCCAGGTTGGTTCGACCGGCATAAAGCTGGTTCGGAACCAGGGGGGGGGGGGGAAGCCTTGCTGCTATGAGGATTTAGCAGGGATAGGGACTGCATTTCTGCAGGGGTCCAGGACATGAGGGCAGTGACCTCCGGGCAGAGGGCTTCTGTAGGACTGCAGAGGACACATTGTGTTTTACAGGAGACAATAGACCATTCAGGACAGACTGACTTTGGTAAGGGATGTTTCATGAACTATGCATGACAAAGACAGATCTGGGGACTATTATGGAGGGAATATCAGGGCTGGGGGATGTGGCAAACTTAGTCAGGGGTTTGTTACAAATAAATAATCGATTTGACCAGCTACATGCACTACTAATGGTTAATGGTTAATGGTTAAGATAAATGTGCTAGACATCTAAGGTCATATAGCACTATAGGAAAGTAACATGCACTACTAGTCTCCACAGGAGCGACAGTAAATCAGGCTTATCAAATGAGTGAGGTTTCCTTAATTCTGATTGATAGTGTCCTGGGGGAGGTAGATATATTAGAATCCGCCCAAAAGAGAATGGAGGATTCTTTAAAGATTTTGGAAGAAGTGTAAGGTTATGTGAATGAGGAACCCAAAGGAAGCCAACCGTGAGGCGGAAGACTTCAGGCTTTGGGGCCAAGGAAAATGAGGGGCCCCGTTCGTTCCTCGCAAAGGGGGTGATGGGATCAAGCTGAAGGCTCGGAACCAACACGACCTCACAAGCCAAACTATCCCCGGAGTTGCAGGTCTACCAGGAGCGTGACCAATATGAAGATAGAACATAAAGCACAATAAAAATAAATCCTAAAATGAACTGTAAAAGTAACCAATGTGCAGAAGGCACCAAAGTAAAACTGAAATTAAAACGTAAAAAGAATGACACGGGCCAGAAGGGCTTAAAAGCAGTAAAACTTGCCAGAAGGGCTGAGAAATTATTAAAAATAGGCCAGAAGGGCTTAAAAGCAGTAAAAATAAGCAACATCAACAAAACTAAGATTCGTAAAATCACAGAAGGAAGGAGAGGTAAAAGGGAACATAAAGAAAAGTAAATGAAAAGATCGTAAGAACAGAAAAGTAAAAAGTACAATCTGAAGTAAAAGGAACCAGTAAAAATAAGTAAAACAGAGAAAGTAAAAAGTAAAAGTAAAGGCACACATGGTTCAAAGTAAAAAACAGTAAAATAACACGTCCAGCAGAAATACACCTAGGCAAGTAAAAGGGGCAGTACAACCTTGTTTCAGCATCCGAGGTGTAGAATCCAGACAGGTAAATCCAAGGGTCAAGTCAAACACAGTCAAAGTATCCACTTCGTTTATTTAACAAAATCAAGGGGGTTACATTACCTCGCGCGGACGGAGGCGTAGCGGTAAAAATCATTAAAACAATAAATAGGAAATATTAAAATAAAAGAAAATATACACAAGATAAAAGAACAATAAAAAGCAATAAAACATCAAAGGAAATAAATGAGAAAATAATAATTATCATAAAAAATACGTAAAACTATCTGCTGCGATTCAGAAATAAAAATATTAAAATAAATGACTTGCTCTCGAAGTAAAATAGAGATTAAAATGATCAGTAAGTAAAAGCAAAGCACAAAAAACTAAAACTGAACTTGAAGATGAAAGGAATAAAAAGTACGAGAGAAATCGCAGCAGATGAGGATGCCCCCTTATCCGCACATCATGTGAATCATTGTGGGATTGATGCGGATAACAAACGAATTCAATGAAAGTTTTATTTAGAAATACATACAAACAGCGTAAATCAACGGAAAATACATGTAAATAAAGCCAGCATAAAACATAAGTAAAATAAAAGCGTAGAAATCAGGCTGGCTGGGGGAAGTGGTCCGCTGTGCTCGACTCGTCCTGTGGATTACGGAGGATGCTAGGTAGGATAGGGGTAGGATGGGGGCAGGAGTGGATAGGGTTAAAGGTAGAAGATAGGACAAACGGGAGAAAGGGAATGGGGAAGGGAGGAATGAGCGTAGAAGTAGAGGAAAGCGAAAACGCGAAGGAACAGGAAGAGGGTGCGAATAAGAGGGGTACGAGGGGAAATGCGGCAGGATACAGGATAGGATAGGGATAGGATGGAGGTAGGATAGGTTAGAGATAAAGATAAGAAGTAGAACAAGCAGAGGAAAAGAGTAAAAGAGGGAGAAACTAGCACAGAAGTAGAGGGGAGTATAAAAAGCGAGGGGACAAGGAGAGGGTGCGAATAAGGAGAGGGATATGAGGATAGAGGAAAAAAAGGAGGGGGGGGAGGATAGGTGATGGGTAAGGTCTGTGGGGGGGGGGGGGGAGGTTGAAAACCTCACAGAGGCCTGGAGACACGAAATTATATGGAAATGGTACATGGGATTAAAGAAGTCAGGGGTTGGTTATGGCAGCACTAAGAAAGGCTATAGCAGGGAAATTGCCATGACCTCATGTCAGCTAAATATTTTTAATATTTAATACTAAATACTATATACTAATTAACTAAATACCCAACTAAATATTTTTCATGCCATTGTCATGGAAATGGTAACATTGTTATTTTCCCCTAAAGAGGAGAATTTATACCTGTTCTACGATGTCATGCAGTTGGAGGTCCAGCCGACGGGTCACGTGGACACACTGATGGTGTATCTAGCCCTGCCTTTGCCAGGGATACAGCTGGGTATGTTCAGAGTCCAGAGTTCTCTGTGACTGGTTCCCAACTCGCATGTCTATGTAAAGACCAAGATTCTGCTTTGTTTCTGCTTCTTTCAGAATCCAGGGTTCTATTCATCGAGATGGAGGCACTGGACTTCTGCCGATTTGTTCTGCTGAAGGCCCAGTTCAGCAGGTACTACATCACCGGGGCCATTTAAGGATGTACTTTAGTGCAGACTTCTTCGGCGACCTCCAGGACGATATATCATACGACGAGGTGGTCCTAAACGACTTCCTGCTGGTCATGGTGCGGGATCTGGACCGTCGGCTGTGTAGCATACCTCGTCCGATGGAGATAATCTCCCACGTCAGGTGGAAGGATCTACTCTCAGGGAGCGGGCCTAGGCCAGGGCCCTCTTGAGAGAAGATGAACGGTTAAGGAAATACAGCTGTGGAAGAGTGATTTTTCTGTGGAAGCCTCCCAGAGCGAGTCTGACAGGAGTGGATGGGTTCCATAGTGGCGCCATGCACCACCCAGCGGGGCAGGGGTCAAATGTCCTAGGAAAGAGAACTTGCTTGCAGGTTCTTGGCCCTAAAGCATGGTCATCATGGAATTTACAGCTCTTGTTGGAGTAATCGGGACGATGACTATGGGGAGGGGAGTGCGGCGGAGTGCCTCAGGTCAGATACCACCTGGACACGAGGGGACACGGATCGCGGATTGACTGTGCGATGGACTCCAAGCTTATCTTTTGGTAAGGGCTTGTGCATAGTTAGTGATTCTCGTGACTTTGCGAACCGACGACGGTAGTGTCTCGGCGAGCAGGTGTAATATCGCATTGTATATATTTTACCTTTAACATTTATTTGATTTGAATATTTGTTAGTAAATCAGAGTAAATTTATATCAAATCCTTTTATTACTAGGTGAATGGTTACTAAGAGCTTCTCTCTTCTCTTAGAAAGAGGGAGTGGTGGCAGTGTTATGTTTAATTAAGGTTCTGCTCAGACAGGTAACAGGAAATAGAATTTCAAGTAGACTCGTATAGCTAAATTATACTTTTATTTCTTAATTGATAAGTAATCAAAAGTTATACGATATATGTATGTATGTATACATACATATGTATATGTATATATATACATACAAATATATATAAACATATACATATATATATATATATATATATATATATATATATATATATATATATATATATATATATATATGTACGTATATATATGTATACATATATGTATATATATATATATATATATATATATATATATATATATATATATATATATATATATATATATATATATATGTACGTATATATATGTATGCATATATGTATATATATATATATATATATATATATATATATATATATATATATATATATATATACATCTGTACGTATATATATATATATGTATATATATATATATATATATATATATATATATATATATATATATATATATATATATATACGCATCTGTACGTATATATATGTATATATATATATATATATATATATATATATATATATATATATATATATATATATTTATCTGTACGTATATATATGTATGCATATATGTATATATATATATATATATATATATATATATATATATATATATATATATATATATATATATATATAAAAAAAAAACCACACAAATTGT
>NC_091557.1:23173324-23180824 GCF_042767895.1 Penaeus vannamei
ATGATATGAAGAATATCTAGTTGGGTATTAGCTGACATGAGGTCACTTGACAATTTCCCTGCCTCTCTTAATCCTGCCATAATCAACCCCTGACTTTCTTTGATCTCAGGTACCATTTCCCAATAATTTCCCGGGGTGATACTCAGTAAAAATGGTTGTTCTGTCTCCTCCACAGACTTACCCAGTGTCTCTTAAGTTACTTCCGAATTCTTTATAGAATCCTCCATTCTCTTTTGGGCGGATTCCAATATCTTTACCTCCCCCAGGACACTATCAATCAGAAATAAAGAAACCTTACTCATATGATAGGCCTGGTTTGTTGTCGCTTCTGTAGACACTAGTGCATGTAGCTGGTCAACTCGATTATTTATTTGTAACAAACACCCCAAGTTTGCCACATCCTCCAACACTAATATTCCCTCCATAATAGAGTGCCCAGATCTGTCTTTGTCATGAATCGTTTCTGAAAAATTCCTTACCAAAGTCAATCTGTCCTGAATGGTCTATTGTCTCATGTTAAGCAGTCTTTGTACTTCCCCATCTAAATTCTTTCCTACATAATGTGTCTTCTGCGATCCCACAAAAGCCCTCTGTCCTAAACTCCTGAAGAACTGGCGTCCCTATCCCTGTTAAATCCTCCTAGCTTCCTTCTGGTTTTCAAGCAACTTCATGCCAGTCGAACCAGCCTGAAACCCATCCCTGTGACACTTTAAAAGTAACTCCAATATAGGGTAACTGCCCAACACCAAGTACAATTAAAACTCACAGACTTCCTGCTTGATTTCTGAATATCCAGGTCCCTCTGGTTTACAGCCGACTTTATGCTAGTTAAAATCACCCACCTATCCAGCCTTTAATTTCTTTATACCTGTCCCTTAGAACGTAAATCATAAGCGCAGGTACCTTCCTTCCCACACCTTCTTCCTCTTTTGAGCAGTCAGGTCTCCCTGCTGTCCCAACAGCTTTGAGCATTCTTCCTTTTTTATCCTGTCAACATGAGCCTTTGACACCTTATCAACTAAACTTTGAGCTTTCACCACCACCTCATTGATCTTTTTGACAACTCGATAGAGTACAGTGGCAGCACTTTCTTACTCAATTCCGGCTTAAAAAGAATAGAGTCTTGCCCTAGGCCTGACATCTTTTTAAAACCTTACATCCTACTGCTCATAGCTCCTGAGCATAACCATCCAGACTATACCAGGGCACAACTTCCTCAGCAACCACTGAGGATAAGGCCACTGTGGATCCCTGTGCTTTAAAGCAAATGATGGAGAATCCCTGATGATAGATAAGCAGTGTTGTAAGTCAGAATGGCAATTAGCAGCATTGAACTTTCTGGATTATCAACTACCATTGTTCTCAAAACCTTTGTCAGGATCCCATTTACCCATTAGAACTAGGGTGATATGGAGTTATTACCCTCTTGTCAATTCCCAACTGTTTACAAACGGTCTCAAATAGTTTGTCCAAGAGCTCCCCTCCCCCATCAGAGATAACCTGAGAAGGAGCCCCCTCATTCGTAACAACATTGCTAATGAATACCCTCGCCACCTCTGATGCCTTCTTTGACTTCAGAGGTGCTGTATATGGATACATAGAGTGTCTACCACTGTGAGAATGTATTTGCGTTCCTGTGAAGAAGGTAAAGGCCCCACAAGATCCATGTGTACTCTTCGAAAAGGCTGAGTCACATCAGGAAAAGAGCGGTACTGGAACTTCCCGTCCTGGTTTGCGACGAAGGGAAACCTCACATTTCTTGCTAAAGATCTCTACCATTTTCCTCATTCCTGGAAAGAAAGCAAATTTCTTAAGCCTAACCATGCCGCTACATGCCCAGGCAAACTGTGTGCTAACCGCACTGCTGATTCCTGAAGCTGTAGGGGTACTACCACCTTATATATTTTCATGAAGTATGAATTAACCATCACACTGTATAGTAGGCCATCAGGTCGAAGCTGATAGTCCTCCAGTGCACCCAGAATTTTCTTCTCATTCTCCTATCAGATAACCATTTTATAATTTATCATTCCCCTGAGAGGATGGGAATCCTGAGCTGTTCTCAGTTCCTCTACTGTCCACACCTTTAAATCAGACGTCAGATGTATTGGACTGAACACGCCCCCCCCCCCACCTCGAGTTTTACGGCCCCCCCGAGTAACAACCCCCAACAATAAATCATCTAATGGGTAGTCTGCCTCCTGAATCCGGGATAATGCATCCGCCAAAACATGTCCTTCCCTGGGAGATGATGTAGCCGAATGTCAAAGTCGGCCACAGTCATCCTCCACCTGGCCAGACGATCTGATCCATCCCTCTTCTCAAATAAATACACTAATGGCTTGTGATCCCTATGAATCTCCACTGGATATCCCTGTTTGAGAGGCCAATTTACTTTCCAGCCAAATAAAATTGCCAAAGCCTCCCTATCAACAAACAAGAAATTTAACTCAGCTCACTTAAGCTGATGACTTAAGTATGACAAAAGCTGCAAATCCTCTTATCTTTTTCCTGCTGTAAGGCACCCCCTATAGCAAACTTGCTAGCATCGGTCACTAGCACAAACTTTCTCTTAAAGTCCAGAAATCTGAGTACAATATCATCATTCAGTGCCCCTCTTAACTTCTTAAAAACATGAACAGCCTAAGGGGTCCACAGCAATTTTCTCTTGTTACTTGATGTCTTCTCCCCTTTGGTTAAATCTACCAAAGCCCTGGAAATGTTCGAATATCCGAAAAAGTACATCGCCTGTACCTTCGTCGACTGCGGTTTAATCCCTTCAGCTGATATGACTTAACCAAAGTATTCAACCTCTTTCTGAAAAAGGTACGCTTTGACATCTTTAAAGACAAATTTCTATCCCGTAGTCTTTGAAGGACGCCTCTAAGGTGCTCGCAGTGTTCCTCCCTTGCCTCCCCAAAAAACACAATGTCATCGAGGTATGTCACCCTACCTCTCCTATCATCTCAGTCAACACCTGATTAATGATGTGCTGAAAAGATGCCGGGGCATCCTATAGACCAAACAGTAAGGTTTTAAAAGCGTAAAGATTATCAGTTGTCGAAAAGGCAGTCATCTCTGCTTTTTTGTGTCAGGGGAATCTGATGATACCCCTGCATGAGACTAAGGCAAGAAAATAATTAACCTGTGAAGAATAGTATCAATATGAGTTAGAAGATACCTGTAGTCCCTGATCTTCTCATTAAGCAACCTAATATCGAAACACAAAGACTGCCATCCTTCTTGACCAGAACAAGAGGATAATCATAGGATGACCTGAATGGTTAAATTATGTCACTAGCAACCAATCTCTTCCACTTGCCTCTTAATTTCCTCCTTGTGCTTTATAGCAATAGGGTATGGCTTCTTGTAAACAGGGGATCCCTCGCATCTGATCTCATGGTAAAACCTATTAATGAGTTAAAGGTTTCTCCCCCAAAGATAATGCCTCTCTAAATTTATGTACAAGACTTCACAATGCATTGTGCTCCCAAGAATACCTGGGAAACATGGCATCAACCTGTTCTAAAAGCTTGTCTTTCCGCCCTTTCCCAATTACTGGAACTGAGCGAATAGCCCCTGCAACCTAATCAGCTCCCTCCTGGGAAACATCAGCTAACAGGCTAATCTCCCCCAGATAGGTACTCTCCTCTAGCTTCACTTGAATATTTTCCCGGTTTGCAAACGGAAAATGAAACCACAATGAATCATCTGTATTTTCCCGAAATGTAATCACCTCTTCGGACAAATCTAACCTAGGACCTGTCCAAGACTGAAACAACACTGTATAAGCCCCCTGAGGAGCTACATTACCCCCACATGAGACAGTAACCAATAGTGCCCCAAATGAACTCTTCTCTATTACCTGATTCTCCCGGGGAAGACAGGCCATACAACTGTATTAGCATTCTCGGATACCTGCCCATGCAATCCCCTCTCAGTAGCAACATTATTCCTGGTATGGCTGGCACCAGACCCAACAGGCGTCCCTGGAGTCTTGGTGCCTCTAATGGTCACAGGCCGTCCCCTGTAACAAGTAGTCACCACACACAAGGGATATGATAACAGACGGCCATGGACAACCTCCACTTCCTAGTCATGTATAACCAAAAATGGAGACTGTGAGGAATAGACTACATGGTGACCGTCAGTGAAAGCTGTACCAATCAGCATCTGACCTGGGAGCTCCCAGAAATCTACAGCTAGAAAGTTGTAACTGTCGCCGAACCTATCCCCATACTGAGTATCACCTCACCTTCATGATACAAAGGTGAACCGCCACCCCACTGTACCTTCAACCCAGAGGCCCTGTAAGCTACATCACAGCCCCCTAACAAAGAACTGTGAATCAGGGAACACTGCACGAAGAATAATCATAACCCTTGCTGATCTCCCAAGCACAACCCCATCAAAATGAACAAAGTCCAGACCCTAAGGCCGAAACTATTACTGTCTTAGAAGCCTCAGTCGAGGGATGGTACTCATTAACAGGAGGGACTGAAACCCTCCTTGTCCTTATTTGCTTTTTGTCAGATAAGGATGTGGGTCCCGTGGCATCCTCCTGTCCCTCAGTGAAGGACATTCCCTCTTAAAATGCCCGGGCTTCCTACAATAATAGCACAACCCATCACCCGGAGTACCCATGGTTGCCTTACTATCCCTAGCAGAATCCTGACCCCTAGCCCTCGAGGATAACATCTGAAACTCCCAACATGACTTCATCAAATGGCCCTCTACTCCACATAATCCACACTGGGCACCTAGACTCATCTTCAGCTTATCACAAGCCTCGATCTTGTGCCCTACTTCCTTACAAAAAGTACATTTCTGAGCCCTAAGAACCGTCAAAGGTTGAGTCGACTTTGCTATAGCACTCTACAAGTATGCACCTGTCCCTTGGGTGCCCCTCTGTGCAGGAACAGACTTTTTAGGGGATCTTCCTCCCTCCCCCCACGGCTTTCCCTGTGAAAACATACTTTGTTTACCTCTTATCGGGACATGATTCCCATCTACCTGAGGAACTGCCACCACCTTCACTGAAGAAGGAGGACGCTCAGCCCCCTTGTTTATGTCCAGAGCACCAGGGTGCTCTGCAGCCCATGAATTCCATGCTTTTAACAGCTGGACTGGATCCTGTGTCTTCTAGTTTCCTCATAGAAACAAAATCTTCCGGTAGATCTACCCTAAGTACTATCCCAAGCATATGTTTTATGGTCTCTTCACTCCCCTTACTTCCCGCAATTAACAGTGAGGCTGCCATGTAAACCCTCTGGTAGAAAGCTGCTACGCTCTCCCCCTTACGTCTCCGAGCTCGAACAAAGGAGCTCACCATCGAGCGTAAGGATGACTGTACAGAATGACAATTGTAAAGACTCGCCTTCAGAGAAGCCCAGTCAACCTTAGTGTTCTCCCTCCTCCAGATTCACCAAGTCTGGAGCGGCTCTTTCCGGAGCCTCTCCACTGCCAGGTTAATTCTTCCCGAGTCATCGCGGAGCTCCCCCACTGTAAGCGATTCTAAAAGGCTAATCCATTTTTCTAGGTTGGGCCATGCTTTCGTGTCAGTACAATCACTTCCCTCGAAAATGGGAAGCTTTCCTTTCGTTTCTTCCACAGGGTTCTTTTTTTTTTCCAACACCATTAAATCCTCCATTGTAACCCAAGCCGTTTTTTATGTCATTACAGCTACACTCTCACTCAGAGGATCTACTACACCCAACCTGCTGTCTGATACCCACCGATCAACAAAATTCAGTGCACTGTCAATTTCCGAATCGAGATCGCGCCCCCGGAGAACCTTTGCAAAGTCGCAGCAGATGTCACTCACCTCAACAGCAGAATTGCTTTAATTGCCTCCCTTCCCTTGTCCTCGAATGCTCGAGCTCCCTCAGAACAAGACCGGGCAGAAACGCGCCCTAAAATAACAGTTGCAAGGTCTGTATTTAGGGCCGCTATAACACACTAGAATCCTTCCCTGTCCATGAAAAAGCGTTAGGAAAGAAAAAATAAAACCCCGAGAAGCGCCAATGGCAACACTCGCTCCACACAGCTTGCCGCGGAGTCACCGGGGGATTCCCTCGTGCCACACCCTGGGCACCGCCGTGACGTCACAGAGGCCACCGAGTCTACACGCTCGGGCACCGGAACACACTCAGCCAGACGCGTGAAGGCGTCACCGAGCCCTTGTCTCGTCACCCGTCCCGCTCCCGCCTCCCCGGCACTCGTCCCGCGCGCCCGTCACCCGTTGCCCCCACTTGCAGCCCCACAAGCCTCCCTTGTATACCCGACCCTGAGATATTGCTGATGTGTCGTCTACGAGGTCACAGGTCAGCGGTCGTTGGTCGAAAACAAGTCGCGATGCACACTCTGTAGCACTTTGGGGGATCAGAAAAGGGGGTAAGAATATGGGTGAAGAAACATGGAAATAAGGGTAATACGGTGAAACAAATGAGATTAGCGTCTCAAATATGAAATTTTTAATAAAATTATCAAACATATATGGGTAGATTTCAAAATCACTAAAATTATAATGCATGCATTATGCGTCACAACTGCGACAGATCAAACACCACGGAGATTAAAAAATCTTTGCCTGAAAAACAATGGAGCTTATTTCAAACAATAAAATGTACAGTACTGATATACATCCCAGAACAAAGTAGCAAGACCAAGTAGGCACAAGCAACCGGAAAATCACCGCCGCCGCCACTATCGTATAGCTGCAAATTACTTATTAATTAGGAAATAAAAGTATAATTTAGCTAACTAAAATTCTGTTAATTCATGCAACCATGTCTAAATAGAACCTTGATTAAAGATAACATTGCCATCACTCCCTCTTTATAACAGAAGAGAGAAGCTCTTATTAACAAATCATTTAGTAATAAAAGGAATGATATAAACACAATTGAATTACTCTAATTTCCTAGCAAATACCCAAATCAAATATATGCATTCAAGTGAAATATACACAATGAGATATCACACCTGCTCGGCGAAACACTACAGTCGTAGGTTAGCAAAGTCATTAGAATCACTAATAGTGTACAAGCCCTACCAAAAGATAAGCTCTGAGTCCTTCGCACAGTGAATCTGCGATCGTCTCCCCTCGTGTCTGGGTGGCATCTGAGCCCCTGAGGCACTCCGCCGGAGGCTGGTCCGCGATTTCACTAGCGTTCGTTGTCTTCCATGTCGATTCGCTTACAGCACATATATGAAGACATTTATATCTATCTATCTATATCTATCTGTCTATATATGTATATATATATATATATAATACATATATATATATATATATATATATATACATATATATGTATGTATATATATATATATATATATATATATATATATGTATATATATATATATATATATATATATATATATATATATATATATATATATATATATATATATATATATATGTATGTATGTATGTATATATATATATATATATATATATATATATATATATATATATATATATATATATATATATA
>NC_091557.1:23196232-23201232 GCF_042767895.1 Penaeus vannamei
GCGCAGAGGGAGTAGCGACAGCAGGGAAGACTGGCTTCGCGCTTGGTGTCGGAAGTCTTGAAGTGACAGACTTCGATGAGGGTTTCTTCGCTTGCAGGAGTAACCTTTTTGAAGGTTTATCTTCAGAGTGATTGCGTTATCTTCGGAGCTTGTGTAAAATCTTCGGGGGCGCGTGGTGCGATATCCGAGCGTGATGCCACCACTTGTAATATATGAAGTGGGAGGAAAGAGGCGTCCCACCCCCCACTATTATTACTTGTTGTTTGGTAGAGCATGGCTGAGCGTTAAGGCAGTTGTAAGTAAGATACTGATTTACTCTGATGTTGGTCTGAAGTTAAACTTGTCGCACTTTTCTTGTCTTTATTCTGGGTAACTGGTACAGAGGGCAAGGCAGAGGCCCAGAGAAGGGCGCGTCCTGCCGAGCCCGCGAGGGCGAGCGGTCTGAGGTAGATGGCACAGGAATTGCCATGAACGAAGTTTGTTTTGAGACAATATACAATGGAAAAACATGAAAGAATATGAAAGAACATAAATTCAGAAACATCGGTTCACATGACCGTTTCATGGAGAGGAACAAGGGTATGGTTGACATGATATCGGTATGTTTTTACAATCCAAACATTGTGGTTATGGGACAGACTGGCTGACTATACATGAAACATAGAACATTTGAATATCAATGGTAAAATCAGTTACATACATCGTGATTCAGAATAAGCATTCTATAAGAAACATTTTGAGTATAAACATGACCTATTTATACATGAAAACAACAGAATAAATGCATGGAAAATGTATGAAAGTAATAAGGGTCAGATTAACGTGTTCTACGGTCACTTCGTCAATGTCGGGCACAGGGCAGGTTGAAGTACTAGTGAAATAAGAACACATGGCTTTCGTGGTATGCGAGGGGTGAGCGACGAGGGGAGCAGGTCACTAAAGGCTCTTCTTACAAAGAAATCACTCGTCCACTTGTCTATTTTTCTTTGTAATTTAGCATTTCCTTTGCTCTCTTTTTCTGAATCACCCATGATCAGTTGTTTCTTAATTATTTCCACAAGTTTTTCACCCATCTTTTGCATTTAACAGTTTGTACAAGACACAAAGCATAAATACAAAAGACATTACTCACAAAATCCTTGTGGAAAACCGTTTGTCCCCACTGGTCCCCCTTTACTGTTCATCTTCATACAAGAGGACCCTGGCCCAGGCCCACTCCCTGAGAGTAGACCCTTCTACCTGAAGTGGGAAATTATCTCCATAGGACGAGGTATGCTATACAGCCAACAGTCCCGATCCTGCACTATGAACACCAGGAAGTCATATAGGACCACCTTGGCATATGTTGTATCGTCCTGGAGGTCGCTGAAGAAAACTGCACTGATGTTCCTTACATGGCCCCGGAGGTACAATGCCTGCTGAACTGGGTCTACATGAAAGTCCAGCAGCACCAATCGGTAGGAGTCCAGTCTCACCATCTCAATAAACAGATCCTGGATTCTGAAACAAGCAGAAACGAGGCAGAGCCTTGGTTTTTACATAGACATGTGAGTTGGGAACTGGTCACGGAAAACTCAGTGTGTCCACGTGACCCGTCGGCCGGACCTCCAACTGCATGACATCATAGAACAGGTGTAAATTCTCCTCTTTAGGGGAAATAATAGTGGTACCCCTTCCATGACAATGATATGAAGAATATCTAGTTGGGTATTAGCTGAAATGAGGTCACTTGACAATTTCCCTGCCTCTCTTAATCCTGCCATAATCAACCCCTGACTTTCTTTAATCTCAGGTACTATTTCCCAATAATTTCCCGGGGTGATACTCAATAAAAATGGTTGTTCTGTCTCCCCCACAGACTTACCCAGTGTCTCTTAAGTTACTTCCGAATTCTTTATAGAATCCTCCATTCTCTTTTGGGTGGATTCCAATATCTTTACCTCCCCCAAGACACTATCAATCAGAAATAAGGAAACCTTACTCATATGATAGGCCTGGTTTGCTGTCGCTTCTGTAGACACTAGTGCATGTAGCTGGTCAACTCGATTATTTATTTGTAACAAACACCCCAAGTTTGCCACATCCCCCAGCACTGATATTCCCTCCATATTAGAGTGCCCAGATCTGTCTTTGTCATGAATAGTTTCTGAAAAATTCCTTACCAAAGTCAGTCTGTCCTGAATGGTCTATTGTCTCTTGTAAAGCAGTCTTTGTACTTCCCCATCTAAATTCTTTCCTACATAATGTGTCTTCTGCGATCCCACAAAAGCCCTCTGTCTGGAGGTCACCACCCTCATGTCCTAGACTCCTGAAGTCCCTATCCCTGTTAAATCCTCCTAGCTTCCTTCTGGTTTTCAAGCAACTTCATGCCACTCGAACCAGCCTGAAACCTATCCCTGTGACACTTCAAAAGTAACTCCAGTATAGGGTAACACCAGGTACAATTAAAACTCACAGACTCCCTGCTTGATTTCCGAATATCCAGGTCCCTCTGGTTTACAGCTGACTTCATGTTAGTTAAAATCACCCACCTATCCAGCCTTTAATTTCTTTATACCCGTCCCTTAGTACGTAAATCATAAGCACAGGTACCTTCTTTCCCACACCTTCTTCATCTTTTGAGCAGTCAGGTCTCCCTGCTTTCCCAACAGCTTTGAGCATGCTTCCTTTTTTATCCTGTCAACATGAACCATTGACACCTTATCAACTAAACTTTGAGCTTTCACCACCACCTCATTGATCTTTTTGACAACTCCATAGAGGCCAGTGTACAGTGGCAGCACTTTCTTACTCAATTCCGGCTTAAAAAGAATAGAGTCTTGCCCTAGGCCTGTCTGCAGGCCTCCTTTGGATTTCCTCCAGAATGTAATGCTGACATCTCTTAAAAACCTTACATCCTACTGCTCGTAGCTCCTGAGCATAACCATCCAGACTATACCAGGGCACAACTTCCTCAGCAACCACTGAGGATAAGGCCACTGTGGATCCCTGTGCTTTAAAGCAAATGATGGAGAATCCCTGATGATACGATAAGCAGTGTTGTAAGTCAGAATGGCAATTAGCAGCATTGAACTCTCTGGATTATCAGCTACCATTGTTCTCAAAATCTTTGTCAGGATCCTATTTACCCATTAGAGTTATTACCCTCTTGTCAATTCCCAACTGCTTACAAACGGTCTCAAATAGTTTGTTCAAGAGCTCCCCTACCCCATCAGAGATAACCTGAGAAGGAGCCCCCTCATTCGTAACAACATTGCTAATGAATACCCTCGCCACCTCTGATGCCTTCTTTGACTTCAGAGGTGCTGTATATAGATACATAGTCCGAGTGTCTACCACTGTGAGAATGTATTTGCGTTCCTGTGAAGACAGGAAAGGCCCCACAAGATTCATGTGTACTGTTCGAAAAGGCTGAGCCACATCAGGAAAAGAGCGGTACTGGAACTTCCCGTCCTGGTTTGCGACGAGGGGAAACCTCACATTTCTTGCTAAAGATCTCTGCCATTTTCCTCATTCCTGGAAAGAAAGCAAATTTCTTAAGCCTAACCATGCCGCACCATGCCCAGGCAAACTGTGTGCTACCCGCACTGCTGTTTCCTGAAGCTGTAGGGGTACTACCACCTTATATATTTTCATGAAGTATGAATTCACCATCACACTGTATAGTAGGCCATCAGGTCGAAGCTGATAGTCCTCCAGTGCACCCAGAATTTTCTTCTCATTCTCCTATCAGGTAACCCTTTTATAATTTATCATTCCCCAGTGAGGATGGGAATCATGAGCTGTTCTCAGTTCCTCTACTGTCCACACCTTTAAATCAGACGTCAGATGTATCGGACTGAACACTCTTCACTCCCCTTACTTCCCGCAATCAACAGTGAGGCTGCCATGTAAACCCTCTGGTAGAAAGCTACTACGCTCTCCCCCTTATGCCCCCGAGCTCGAACAAAGGAGCTCACCGTCGAGCGTAAGGATAGCTGTACAGAATGACAATTGTAAAGACTCGCCTTCAGAGAAGCCCAGTCATCCTTAGTGTTCTCCCACCTCCAGATTCTCCAAGTCTGGAGCGGCTCTTTCTGGAGCCTCTCCACTGCCAGGTCAATTCTTCCCGAGTCATCCCAGAGCTCCCCCACTGTAAGCGATTCTAAAAGGCTAATCCACTTTTCTAAGTTCGGCCATGTTTCCGTGTCAGTACAATCACTTCCCTCGAAAATGGGAAGCTTTCCCTTCGTTTCTTCCACAGGGTTCTTTTTTTGATCAACCAACACCATTAAATCCTCCATTGTAACCCAAGTCGTTTTTTGTGGCATTATAGCTACACCCCCACTCAGAGGATCCACTACACCCAACCTGCTGTCTGATACCCACCGATCAACAAAATTCAGTGCACTGTCAATCTCCGAATCGAGATCGCGCCCCCGGAGAACCTTTGCAAATTCGCAGCAGATGTCACTCACCTCAACAGCAGAATTGCTTTAATTGCCTCCCTTCCCTTGTCCTCGAATGCTCGACCTCCCTCACAACGAGACCGGGCAGAAACGCGCCCTAAAATAACAGTTGCAAGGTCTGTATTTAAAGCCGCTATAATACCCTAGAATCCTTCCCTGTCCATGAAAAAGCATAAGGAAAGAAAAAATAAAACCTTGAGAAGCGCCAATGGCAACACTCGCTCCACACAGCTGGCCGCGGAGTCACCGGGGTAATCCCTCGTGCCATACCCTGGGCGCCGCCGTGACGTCACGGAGGCCACCGAGTCTACACACTTGGGCACCGGAACACACTCAGCCAGACGCGCGAAGGCGTCACCGAGCCCCTGTCTCGTCACCCGTCCCGCCCCCGCCTCGCCCGTCACTCGTCCCGCGCGCCCGTCACCCGTTGCCCCCACTTGCAACCCCACAAGCCTCCCTTGTATACCCGACCCTGAGATATTGCTGATGTGTCGTCTACGAGGTCACAGGTCAGCGGTCGTTGGTCGAAAACAGGTCGCGATGCACACTCTG
>NC_091557.1:23260084-23262584 GCF_042767895.1 Penaeus vannamei
AGTCGTACACGTGTAAGTCCTACACTATCTCTTGGTATCAAATCGGAGGTAGTGATAAATACTGTATGCGGTGGTTTATTTTATTACGTCCCTTTCATATATAAAGTATTGTGCAGCTAATTTCCAACATTTCGGGAAAAAATTAAATGTCAGTATCCTTTTCAGGCCTGTCTTCTGTTACACGAGATTAACCTCTAGGAAATGCTTATTTAAACTCATTTGATTATTATTTGAATTTTTAGAAGGCAGCGCTTTCTACAGCTTGATTCAATACATCCATTACCTTTTTATTTCCCATCCTCTTTTCTCTTTCATTTAATAAGTTTCCCAATTTGCTGAAAGACACAAGCGGCAGGCATGTTAAAATCCAAAGTGATGTTACGTGGGTGCATGTGGAATCCGTTCGGGAATGTTGAGGGAGTCTCCTCCGCGGATCTGAGAATCCAGTTTCCTCTCTCACGTTCACTTCAGTTTGATGAGGCTGGTTAGATAAAGTGGCTTGCAGCTGCCCGGAATGCATGGTTTAACATGTTAATGAGTGTTTACTGGTTGTGACTGGCTGGCTGTGGCTGGCTGTGCATGACTAGCTGGCTGTACATGACTGGGTGGTTGTGCATGACTGGGTAGTTATGGCTGGCTGGCTGTGCATGAGTGCCTGGTTGTGCATGACTGGGTAGTTTTGGCTAGCTGGCTGTGTATGACAGGCTTGCTGGTTGCGCATGACTGGCTGGTTGTGCATGACTGGGTAGTTGTGGCTGGCTGTCTGTGCATAACTGGCTGGTTGTGCATGACTGGGTAGTTTTGACTAGCTGGCTGTGCATGACAGGCTTGCTGGCTGCGCATGACTGGCTGGTTGTGCATGACTGGGTAGTTGTGGCTGGCTGGCTGTGCATGAGTGGCTGGTTGTGCATGACTGGGTAGTTTTGGCTAGCTGGCTGTGCATGACAGGCTTGCTGGCTGCGCATGACTGGCTGGTTGTGCATGACTGGGTAGTTGTGGCTGGCTGTCTGTGCATGACTGGCTGGTTGTGCATGACTGGGTAGTTGTGACTGGCTGGCTGTGCATGACTAGCTGGCTGTGCATGACTGGCTGGCTGTGGCTGGCTAAGCATGATTGGCTGATTGTGGCTAGCTGTGCATGACTGGTTAGTTGTGGCTAGCTGTGCATGACTAGGTTGTGGCCTGGTATAACCGTCTGGTTGTTGCTGGCTGTGCATGACTGGCTGGTTGTGGCTGGCTGTGCATGACTGGCTGGCTGTGCATGACTGGTTGGTTGTGGCTGGCTGTGCATGACTGTCTGGTTGTGGCTAGCTGTGCATGACTGGCTAGTTGTGGCTGGCTGTGCATGACTGTCTGGTTCTGGCTAGCTGTGCATGACTGGTTAGTTGTGGCTGGCTGTGCATGACTGGTTGTGGCTAGCTGTGCATGACTAACTGGTTATGGCATGACTGTCTGTGCATGACTAGCTGGTTATGGCATGACTGTCTGTGCATGACTGGCTGGGTGTGGCTGGCTATGTATGATTGGCTGATTGTGGCCGGATGTTCATGACTGTCTGGTTGTGGCTGGTTGTGCATGACTGGATGTGGCTGGCTGTGCATGACTGGCTGGTTGTGGTTGGCTGGCTGTGCATGACTGGCTAGTTGTGGCTGGATGTTCATGACTGTCTGGTTGTGGCTGGCTATGCATGACTGTCTGGATGTGGCTGGCTGTGCATGACTGGCTAGTTGTGGCTGGATGTTTATGACTGTCTGGTTGTGGCTGGCTGTGCATGACTGGCTGGTTGTGGCTGGCTGGCTGTGCATGACTAGCTGGTTGTGGCTGGTTGTGCATGAATAGCTTGTTGTGGCTGCCTGTGCATGACTGGCTGGTTGTGGCTGGCTGGCTGATTGAATGTCGGGTAGATAGATAGACAGATGGCTTGTCAGAAACAGAATAGCAGATTGTATGTCTTTTTGTGTGTATGTGTGTGTGTGTGTGTGTTTGTGTGTGTGTGTGTGTGTGTGTGTGTTTTAACCGTCTACAATAAACGAGCGAAAATACGATAACCAGCTGATGGACCTGATTCTGGCTGGCTCATTGTAGCCAGCTAGCTGACTGGTTGACAGACTTGGCTGTGGCTACCTTGTTGGATTTTGCTATCTGTAACTGACTGGCTGGCTGTGGCTGTGGTTGAGTGTCTGGCTGGCTGCGGCTGACTGGCTGTGTCTGGCTGGATGGCTGTGACTCACTGGCTGTAGCTGGTTGGCTGTGACTCATTGCCTAGCTGTGTCTGACTAGCTGGCTAATTGGCTTTAGCTGTTTGACTGGAAAATAGTCCGACTGATGACTTGACAGAAACAACCAAACAGACTAACAGATCATCAATCAAAAGAGAACAAACGTAAGAAGATCGATCCTTCCACCGGATTCTCGCAAGAAAAACTTCCTCGACCATTCACAAACGGAGAATAAGGAGAACCTTCACAGCTGTATAATTTTAAGGTCGGCGGGACTAGTGA
>NC_091557.1:23329969-23332469 GCF_042767895.1 Penaeus vannamei
TGCAAAGATTGTTATTACAAATATTTTCATGAATTTTCAATTTTTATTATATTTTTTCAATAATTCACTGCCCAAAGATAGACAGAGGAACATGCTTAGGGAGACAATTACAATGGTCCGCGAAGACTTGCTTGAGTTGCAATTGTCTCAGATAGCAGGAAATGAAAATCTACAAGAGATTAGCATTGTGCAAAACTACAAAGGAAGCAAAAGGTGTCGCAGTCCGCAAGGACTTGTCTTGAACGACGAACTTCCTTGGAAAAAAGAAAAAATGCAACAATGCAGAGTTCAGAAGTGTGCAGTGCAATAGTGCATACGGTATAAGTCTGACTAATAGTGATTGTATCTCATTTCATTGAAGTTGTCTATCACACGTCACCAAGAGCAATTTGAGGCAAAGCAATAATGAAAACAGGTAATGCAGTCCTCATACTTCGGGAGCGACTCATTACATCAATATATACTTTCTCAAGACAACATTTGCACGGAAAAACGTAATGCAAGATAAGAATACACGGTTGGCGCAAGTCGGTTATCTTCCGGAGACAGTACGCATGTAATTCTTGTACAATTAACGTTTTTTGCGGGATGATGTGCGCATGTGGCTGCGTGAGTGCGTAGACGAGTTGAGTTAATGGGTGGGAGTTATGAAATGAGTGAGTCAGAGTATAGCACACGAGTAGAAAATAGAATGCTGATAGATTTTGTTAGTCATTAGTAAGTAAGGCGAGAGTGAGTAAAAAAGGAATAGGATGGCGTGGAAGTTGGAAGAAATAAGCGAAGGGGAGGAGGAGTGGGTGGGTGGGAGGCTAAGGATAGGATGGGGTGGGGTGGGGTTTAAAAGAGGTATGGGTGAGGATGGGGGGTGGGGTTAGGTATGTTAGGTTGGGGTGGCAATGTGGATAGCGCTTAATGAAAATAGTCGCCGATCTGACTATACGAAAAAAAACATTCACACTAATAACAATGAACTTACGTTAATTTCAATATTAATCAACTACTATGCGAAATCATAAAAATGGTACTTTAATTAGTACGTAAAATGAATGAAATGGTGACTGGTTTGGGTCAGCTTCCCTGAGACAACTGACCCGAAAGACAACCCTCGTGGTTGTAAATTGTACTTTAACTTAACATAGATTCCCTGAGGAATAGTGATGATGGGCCCAACCGTAGAAGGGATATCATCGAACGAACTCATACGCAGAACGCAAATTGGGTATTCCATCTTCTTGGGAAATACCAGCGATAATCTCTCACGTATAGTCGTATAAGAAGGCGCGTGGCGCTGAGATCGCCTGGGCGATAGGTGTGCTGCGTGGCACAAGAACAACTTAACATTAATTACCTAAACCTAATTACATGTCCATACCCAGCTGGGGGTCGTCACCAAGGACCATGTAATAATGATGAGGTGAGGTTCGTTATCGAGATAATCGAAAATCGCGAACAATATGAAATCGTAGTAGCTGTTTAATTTAATTAATTTCTAACACTAAATAAAAATTAAATACAAATAGCTTGAATGTAATTTAAGTTGGGCGAAGTCAGATGGTGGGGAGGGGTATTTTACCTGAGTAAGGTCAAGTGAGGTCATTAACCAAATATACGTTAAAATAGCAAGAGCTAGTATATACGAGACTAAATAATATTGTGAAAAACAAGTACACAATAATCAAATTACAGATAAATGAACATGAATAATTATAGAAAAAAATATATCTATAAAAAAGGCGAATAATTATCGAAATATACTTCGGAATATGCACAAATATACTATAATAATAATGTAAAAACAATTCGTTGAATTATGCTAGTATTATTATAGTTCCCGATATATTCATGCAAACCGGAAGTAAATTCATCACTCTGTCGTAAATACGTTGATAACGGGATAATGATAAAATCACAATGTTATAGGACCTGAACAACCATGTGAGGTCATTCGCACTATAAAATGAATATAACACTTTATATATAAAAAATACTACTAAAGTTATTCATATAAACATACAAATGAGCAAGACACACCGTTTTTGTATAAATATAGATACGAAAAGAAAAAAATATAAAACGTTATCACTGCAAAAAAATAATTTAACACTAGCGGACTAGAAATATTGAAAATAGGTAGAAAGGAAGGGGGGATTAACGGGTGGGGGTTAAGAGAGAGGGAGGGGGTTTAGGATGGTAGTGATAGAAATAGCGGGAGTGTAAGGAACGGGTATAGGTGGGAAGCGTCGGGAAAGAGAAAAAGTTTGTTCATAATTTAACTAATTTATTTAAATATTCCAAAATATCCCACAAATGCATATTTAAACCGAGCCTAAATAAATGCACTTAGTAATATGCGAAATTAACGTCGATATAGCGTCGGTTTATACACTGGAAGATAATAAGAATAAGAAAATATACCAAATATATGGCAATACTTGTAACTCTAGCCACGTGGCTTAGTATGGTTAATTTAAAGAAAAATGCACGGCCTAGTTCACCCACA
>NC_091557.1:23342469-23347469 GCF_042767895.1 Penaeus vannamei
GAGGCGAGGAGCGCGCGGCCGAGGCAGAGAAGCAAGCCCCACCTGACGTGATGGATTTGTTCAGGAAGGTAATGAATAAGCTGGACAAGACTAGTGACGATATGAAAAGTAAGCTTAGTGAGGCGATGAGGAAAAATCAGGAAGAAATGAATAATGCGTTCTGCCAATTGAAAGACTTTGTGTAGCGTGGGCTGGAGGAAGTGCGGGAAGAAGCACGGCGCCATACTGATGATGCATGCAGTGCACTGAGGGAAGTGAGAGAAAGGGAAATGCAAGCTTGTCGGGAAGAAATCAGCGCACTACAGCTGGCGTTGAAGGAGCAGAGCACTGCCCTGGATAGCCTCCAGGAGAGGAAAGTGGAACCCTTGGAGGAGGAAAGGCTGCCGAAGGACGTGTGCTCCGATCCTGGTGAGTGGATGGCATGGCAGCATGAATTACCTATGGGTGCCAGCTGTAAATGTGAGACGGAGAAGGCGCGAAACCGGACCGTGACGTCACCGCGACTTGCCAATCAGCTGTGATTTTTCTCTCCTGACCTCACCCCACCTCCCTCTCCTGCACCTGCATCAGGTAATGAGTTCACCCCTCTGCACTCTCCTGCGTCTCACGTGCTGCAACGTCCTCAAGTCTCTCCTCGTGACTGCCAGCGATGGAGGAAACCATCTGAGTTTGACGGGAAGGTAACCGGGGAAGCTTACCTGGCTCAGTTTGAGCTTCTGGCAGACACTCAAGGCTAGGACGATGATGAGGTTTTGCAGCTCGTTTCCAGTCTTCATGGGTCAGTACTGGAAGTGCTGGCTCATTTAACTTCATCGCAGCAAACAGTTTACTTTCATATGGTGGGAGCGCTCCAACGGAGTTTCGGCCATCACTATCAGGCGGAGGTGTACCGGGCCCGCCTTAAGGCCAGGGTGCGAGCCAGGGGTGAGTCTCTCCCTCAGTTGGCTCAGGAGTTAGAGACGCTCGTCCGCCACGCCTACCCCGCCGCTGCCGAGGACATAGTGACCATCCAGACGCGGGATTATTTTGTGGACGTGCTGCAGGATTGGGAGCTGCAGTTATACGTCAAGCAGGCACACCCGGAGGACGTATAGGTAGCTCTGGCAAGGGCACTGGAGCTGGAGGCATTCCTGCGTACTGCAGTATTGGGCGTTGCAGTGGAGGTGCCACGAAAATTTTACTCTAACATAGAGTTTCGGGCCTGGCGCACCCAAGTGGGGGAGTCGCCCGTGGAACAGTCAGGTGCTACCCAGTGAGTGAGTCTGACAGGCTTCCAGGGTATCTGCTGGAAGTGCAGCAAGAAGGGGCACTGCTGGAGTGACTGCCCGAGGGGACGGAGGACACGTGCCCTATAAAGGACACCCATTTCTGCCTTCCAGCCATGCTGTGCGAGCTGTGGGCGTTACGGCCACTTCTCAGGTACCTGCACTGCCTCTAAAGACATGCAGGTGTGAAATGAGGGGGGGCTGGATGCGGGGGCCAACAGCCAGCCCACGCTCATTGGGTCCCACACAGTGTAATCTGTCGCCGTGCAGCCGCTCCAACGGTCCATATAAGAGGAACTGTGAATGGGAAGCCATGTCGAATGGATACGGGCGCTGAGAAAACCATCATGTGCCCCGATGTGTAAACTGCGAGAGACTATCATGAGGAACCAAGACAACTCTGTGGGGTCACGGGGTACTGTACGCCACTCAGGGGACCAGTTGAAGCACGACATACACAGGTACTGCCTGTGTATGTCGCCGAAATGGAGGACCCTTGTCTCTTGGGAATGACTACCTTATGCAGGTTGGAGCGTGTATCGACCTGAAGAAACGGAAACTAAGGATACGAGAAAAAGAAGTGCCCTTGTCTCTTGGCGTCGCTCCAGCAGAGGTAGTGATGGCTGAGCATGTGCATTTTGCCTCGAACACAGAGCCTAAAGTGACCTTTGAGTTGTCCGGGAAGTTAGAAAATCATGACTGCATGACTGAGTCCATAGAACCTTTGGAGCAGGCAGACGACAGCGAGGAGGTAACCTTTCAGAAAAGACAACCTGGAAATGAGGGGGTGGTTAATGATGTCTCCCTTCCTGACCACCTGACTGATCTGGCACGGAATGCCATACATCTTGACCATCAGCAGCAAGAGAGGTTAAGAAACACCCTGACGAGGTAAGCTGATGTGTTCAGCAAGGGTGACCTCGACTTGGGCCGTACAGGACTTGTTCAGCATCACATTAGGACAGGAGATGCTCTGCCTATTAAACATGCCCCTCGGAGATATGCACCAGCCCGGCGTGAGGAGATGCAGCGTTCTGTGATGGAGATGGAGGCACAAGGGGTAGTTGAGCGGTCTGACAGTCCATGGTCATCTCCTGTCGTATTAGTGACCAAGAAAGACGGAACCAAGCGGTTCTGTGCAGACTATAGGTCACTTAACAACGTGACAGCAAAGGACTCTTACCCCTTGCCATGTATGGATGACACGCTGGACGCTATGGCCGGCGCTTGTTGGTTCTCCACAATAGACTTAAAATCTGGCTACCACCAGGTGGAAATGGCAAGGGAGGATTAAGCTAAGACAGCCTTCTCTTTTGGCCAGGGGCTGTGGCAGTTCACTGTTATGCCCTTCGGCCTGTGCAACGCCCCTAGTTGCTTCCAACGGCTGATGGAAAGAGTCTTGGAGGGTCTGCAGTGGAGGATGGCCCTTGTCTACCTCGACGACATTATTGTCTTTGGAGGATCATTTGATGAGAAGCTAGAGCGACTGGAGGAGGTGCTTCGCCGGCTGAGAGCTGCCAACTTAAAGCTCAGTCTTAAAAAGTGCCTGTTCTTCCAGTCCGAGGTGCCATTCCTGAGGAACATCGTTGGTAGAGACAGGGTAAAGACTGACCCCCAGAAGGTAGCTGCAGTACAGGACTTGCCTGTCCCCACTTGTGTAGCTGACGTGAAGAGTTTTGTGGGCCTCTGTACCTATTATCGACGTTTCGTCAAGCAGTTTGCACAATTTGCCTCCCCTCTCCATCAACTCACCAGAAAAGGGGCACGTTTTGAGTGGAGTGCAACCTGTCAGGTGGCTTTTGATAGCCTGAAGCGAGCCTTAGTTGAGGCCCCTGTACTGCCTTACCCTGATCCAGCTAGTCCCTATCTGTTGGATACTGATGCTAGTGCTGTTTTGTCGCAGGTGAAGGATGGGAAAGAATGTGTGGTGGCATATTACAGTGCCAAGTTCACAGATCCTGAGAAAATCTATTGTGTGACCCGAAAATAACTGTTGGCAATAGTGAAAAGCACTGAGCATTTCCATCCTTACCTGTATGGTGCGAAATTCCTTATCTGCACGGACCATGCTGCCCTGCAATGGTTAAAGACCCTCAAGGCACCTGAAGGACAGCTGGCGCGATGGTTGGGTCGCCTAGAGCAGTACCACAATGAGGTTCAGCATCGACCCGGTCGCGTCCACCATAATGCTGACAGCCTGAGCCGCCGCCCTTGTGAACCAGAGTGTCAACACTGCTTGAGGAGGGAAGAGCGGGTCGCATGCCGGCAGCTCCAAGTCTGGGGAGACCGTAGACGCCGAGGAAAGATGGCGTCAGGTACAGAGGGAGGATGATGACCTAACTCCCCTGATCAAGTGAACGGACGCATCCCCAGAGCGTCCCGGTTGGCCACAAGTAACAGCGGAGAGCCCTGTCACCAAGCACTTGTGGCAGCAATAGGCCATGTTGTGACTGGAGAATGGAGTATTACAGCGGCGCTGGGATGATGCTCGTGGACGGCCAAGTTACTGGGTGGTGCTGGTGCCTCATACCCTGAGGAGAGACCTGTTGCATGAGTTACATGGTGGAATCACCAGCAGCCACCTGGGTGTGAAAAGAACTTTGACTAGATTAAAGCAACGCTTCTATTGGGTAGGAATAAGGCGAGACGTTCAGGAGTGATGTCGCCTGTTGAAGAAGAACCGTGCAGCCCTCCAGCTGTACCAGGTCGGCGCACCCTTGGTGGAGCGATTCAACAGGACATTGATCCATGAAGTGGCCAACTACTGCACCAGCGACCAGCGGGACTGGGACGTAAAGTTACCATCGCTGTTGATGGCCTATCACTCAGCCCAGCATCAGGCGACCACCCACACTCCCGCCAAGCTGATGTTCGGTAGGGAGCTGCGACTTCCAGTAGATCTAGCAACAGGACGCCCTCCCCAGGAAGTTACCGACCCAATAACATCCAATTATTCCCAAATGTTGCAAGAAAGGCTGATCACTGCCCACAGATTAGCACGTAACAGCATGAGGACGGCTGGCAACAAAATGAAGACATGCTACGACTGGCATTCAAGGGAAATGAAGTATAACATTGGTGACCACGTGTGGCTACATAACCCTCTTCGCAAGAGGGGACTTTCTCCTAAACTCCAGAGTCCCTGGGAAGGGCCCTACTAGATACTGCAGGTCATGTCTGATGTGACCTACAAAATCTGTCGTGGGTCTCAGAAACGATCACACGTGGTTCATGTAGACCATCTGTGGATTATTCTCGTGGGGAGGAAGAGAAAGCAAGGACCAAGAAGTGGAAGTGAACGAAGAAGAGTAGCAGTGGAACCAGTGGAACCTGTGGCTGTGTTGGAGTGGAAGAGACAGATGGCGGGTCATTGGTGGATGTGGAGGATACTTCTACTAACGAGACAGAACTGTGTGCCCATTGAGGGGGATGTTCGCTCAAAACAACGGAGGCAGCCACCAGAGTGGATGAATGATTATGTAGTTAATTATGATGAAATGATGAACAAGTATGTTTAAGTTTGTGTAAAGGAAATATTGTATGCTTTATTTTATATTAAATATGCGGCCGGGCCGGCCTTTTATAAGGAGGGGGCAATGCTACACCACCCTCTGTTAATGATTTTGAATTTCGCGGGTGTTTTGGTGTGGAGAGTGAAGTCTCGTCCCGTAGAGAGAGATTGCCCGGGACTCTCGTCTGAGGAAGACGTGTTCGCGACCCCTCCTCTCATTTCCC
>NC_091557.1:23352469-23354969 GCF_042767895.1 Penaeus vannamei
CGGGAGAGAGGGAAAGAGAAAGAGAGAAAGTAAGAGTGAGCGAGAAATAGGGGAGAGAGAGAGAGAGAGAGAGGGGGGGGGGGAGGGAGGGAGGGAGGGAGAGAGAGAGAGAGAGAGAGAGAGAGAGAGAGAGAGAGAGAGAGAGAGAGAGAGAGAGAGAGAGAGAGAGAGAGAGAGAGGAGAGAGAGAGAGGGAGAGGGAGAGAGAGAGAGAGAGAGAGAGAGAGAGAGAGAGAGAGAGAGAGAGGAGAGAGAGAGAGAGAGAGAGAGAGAGAGAGAGAGAGAGAGAGAGAGAGAGAGAGAGAGAGAGAGAGAGAGAGAGGGAGGGAGAGAGAGAGAGAGAGAGAGGGGGGGGGAGTGAGAGAGAGAGAGAAAGAGAAAGAGCGAGAGAGAAAAAGGAGAGAGAGAGAGAGGGGGGAGCAGAGTTAGATTTCATACACGTTCTGGATGTGATTCCCACAGTGCAGTGTCCAGACTGATGTGTAGGACAGTTTCACCGCACCTTTTGCGCTTGTCCGCTGGCCAATCAGCAATCTGTGACGTCACTCTCCCAAACCTGGGACGTCCCGGGTTTGAAAAAAAGGAGATGACAGCTTAAGTAATAGAAATAGTAATAATACAATAATAAAAATAATACAAATAATAATGATACTACGACTACTAATGATTATAATAATGATAATGATTATAATAACATGCATGCATATATATGATTATGATGAGAGCATTCACCATCATGAAGATTTTGACGATAGTAAAAAAATTACTGATAAGGTAACTGTATAGACAAAAAAAAAAAAAAAAAAAAAACATTTGCCTTCTCTTTTAAAAGTAAGAATCAATCAATAAATTAAAATATTACACATAATTGTTTATTTGTTTATTTATGTATTCATCCATACCTCATCGGCGATATAGATTAAATTTTATTCGCAGGACAGCATCCCGTAATGAAATTCTCCAAGTTGCAGCTATTGTGTGAATGCCATCATATCGATTTTGATTATGTGCATGTGTGCAGATGCGGAAGAAATGGACAAAGTAGAAACATAGAGAGAAAAAGCGAATACCCCGAAGGATGTAAGGAAGGTGCAGACAGATATGTATGTAGATATGTAGATAGATTAACAGGTCAATTGATGTTTCCTCCTGTATGTTTTTCCCATTTTTTTCTATGTTTGCTCTTGTCTGAATCTTTCCCATATCCCTCTTTCTTCTTTTTGCTCTGTTCTTCTCTCTCTTCCTTGCACAACTTCACACGACACAGAGAAAGAAAAAGCAGAAAAGAAAGAATGGATTATCAGTATTCTTATGCACATATTTTCACTGTAACATTATCAGTTTTTTTCATGGTGTCTTAAACAGTTTTCATTTTCTCTTTTTTTATTCCAATTTTCTTATAGTGCAACGGTAGCGTTTCTCGACGACCAATCCTGCTGACCTGCGTCCAGCCCCGCACGCTGCCTGTGGGTGGTAATCCCGGCCATTCCTTGCTCACAAGGGGAAATTTAAAGGCTAATAAACAGACAGCATGTCACAGCAGATAATATCCATTGTAACAAATGGAATTTAACTAAACCATTCGGAAAAAAATATATATTTATTTCATGCCATCAAGTTAATTAATCAAGTGTATTAATAGGGCAACGTTATTTCTTTAGCCTGCTTTGTTTTAGATTTGCGTCGTGTCTACTACATTGTATGTAATTAATATTCCAGTAAATCCTTTGCCATACATCTTCTTGATGCTGTACACTGCCATATGCCCTTGAGGTATTCAGTGGGTGCCTTCTGATATAGCTGCCTTGCCATACGTCTAGTTCATGAAACCCCATCTCTTCATGAGGTTCGAAATCCTGCCTTTCAATACGTCTTCCCCTGTCCGTGAGGTTTTCAATGCCTGTTTTGCCATAAATGTTCTCTATGATTTACTATATATTCATGCTCGGCTTCGCCACCTACTGCCACCACTCTCTGCTGCCTGCCACTTGGTTGATGTGACTCCACCCACCCGGGGACAATTGATTCAAAGGAAGGGAAGAGAGAAATTGAGAGAGTAGAAAAAGATCTAAGGAGAGAGAGAGAAGCAGAAAAAAAGATGAATCGAGAAGACAGTTAAAGAAAGATAAAGAAAAAGAAAGAATGAGTATAAGAAACGAGGAGAGATGAGGGGGGGGGGGCCGGCAGACGAAGAAAGAGCAAAGTGAAATAGAGCGTAATAAGAGGAAGCAGAGCATAGGCAGAGAAAACACCAAGAGACAGAGGGAGGAAGGATGACTTTGGTAAAGATGAAAAAAGAACACACGTAAAGAAACGGAGAGAGAAGGAATGGGAAAAAGAAAGAGAGAAAAGAAATTAAGAATGTAGGCGATTGATTAATAAAACTAACAACGAGCACGCAAAAAGGGAAAGACAAGACAGACAGTTATAAGGAAAGATAATCATAAAAGAGTCAAAGATCAAGCAGCCCATCAAAAATCTACGGGAACAGCACGCCAGAC
>NC_091557.1:23399969-23402469 GCF_042767895.1 Penaeus vannamei
CTCCTCCCATAAACATCATGGTTCACGCGCCCTGTTATGAACCCTTTCTCTTCCCAATGGCTTTCCATTCTTTTGAAATATTCTTGAAGTATTTCAACTGTATTCCTGCCGGGCTTCATCGTCGTAACTTAACTCCAACAAGCAAACAAAACAAAAAACAAAATAATAACTCTTCTTCGGAAAAGCAGATAGAAGAATAAGATCTTCACACACGGTGCGTTGCTTTGTAAATGTTTTGCTAGATGGGTTGGACGCCTCTTGTCATTGTGTTTTTTGGCCGTTTCACTCCTTTCTACTGTGATATCCTGTAGATAATCCGGAAGAGATAAAGCCCCTGGTCGGAAAGATATGGCCTTTGGTTATTCTTATTTACGCCGGCAGTCTTCCTCCTTCACCTATAAACAAAGCGGCAGTTTTACAGCCCGTTATCCGAGGGCCCGCGATTTCGTCTATCCCCGGACGTTCCATTAGAGAGGGAAAAGTAGGTACTCTATTGTCCGCTTCCTCTCTATCTCCGAGATCGCGCGCCATCTCCACCCCATCCCTACGAGGCGCTGCTAATTTAAGAGATCCTGACGCCTGTTTCGTGTACGTAGAAGACGGTCATTAAGTTAAATGTAAGTTGTAGCAAAATAAGCTCGCGAGATCTGAACCAGGGAAGAGGAGGGAGTCCGAGAAACGGAGGAAAGGAAGATGTGGGAAACTCATTCGAATCTCGTAACTTTGTTTAGGTTGGAATTAATTATCATTCGGGGAAAAACATTTTCGAATAATACCTCTTACTTGATTGTTCGTTGAGAGGAAGAGGGGGACAGAAGAGGGAATATTTGAAAAAGAGAAAGTTACAAAAATGAGAAAGATGAGGAAAAGTAAAAGAGGACGGGTGATGCAAAGAGGTTAGAAAAAGTATAAGAGATTGACCGAAGGAAGAAATAAAGATAAGAGAGAGGAGAGAGCAAAAAGAGAAGGATAGCAGGGAAAAGAAACAGGGAACGGGGAGGGAAAATAAAGAGGATGAAAGGAAAGAAACAGACGAGAAAAAAAGAGAGAAGAGTTTAAAAAACATAGAAAAAAATAAGAGGGAAGAGACAAAGGAAAGAAAGGTAAGAAAGAGAGGAAGAGGGAAGGGAAGTGAGAAACAAAGACAATGAGAGAAAGGAAGAGAAGGGGAGGGGCGAAAGATGAAAGAAAGAAAATAGAGGAAGAAAAAAAAAAACAGGAAGCAAGGGAGAAAGAGAGAAAGGGAAAAGGAAAAAGATAACAGAAAGAAAGAAAAGAGAAAAAAATGAAGTGGAAAAAAAATAGAAAAAACTGAAAGGGATAATGAAATATAGTTAAAGGCTTACTCCGTGTTACACTTTACCCATTCCTCAAAAACCTCTGACCAGTGATCCTTAATGGAAAACACAACCAGCCACAACATAAAGGCGGGAGTACCTCAGAGAAGCTTACTAGGACCACATATGTTGAAGATTCTAAACTACTTGTGCTTGAATTCGACCGTGAAGTTCAAGTCATAGTAGATGTAAGCACTTTAGACAGAATAGATATACGACATTAGTATATAAATAACAAGCTACTTTTCCCGAAATAAAGCTCAGCATATCTTTTTCATAGATCAGTAATGCCACAATGTAGTAGAATTATTAGGAATTGTATTAATCAAAAATACGGTCTTCAAGAAACACCGAAAACTTGGCAAGGGGAACACCTCAAAAAGATTACATCCATGAGAAGAATTACTTGGCTATTTAACAATGAAGAAAAGGAACTGCTCTACTGTGGCTAAGACACCGTTTCACCAACTTCAATAGTCTTCAGCAAAATCAGATCAGAGGTAATACGCCTGATTAAACCACGCCACGACACCCCCAGTGTCTAAATATCCGCCACTCGCTACTGCTGAAACTACGAGTAAGAAGAATCGTGTGCCTCGTGAGACGCCAGAACTAGGAGAACCACGCTGTTATGCGGCCTGGTGTCAGCGACAGGGCGTTTCCAGATATACAGTGGCATAGGAAAATTCCTGTCAGCGTTCAATCATGCACATCAAAGTTTTAGATATTTAACAAAAATTTGGTAAAGATAAGAATCAAATAAGATCGTAACACACTATGAAATAGGGGTTGCTAGACATGGCGTCCTTTAATCTGTCATAAATAAATTAATAGATAAATGGAAATAGTACAAAGGTTATAAAATCATTATTCTGTATCCATGTATAATAGAGTACACAGAAAAAGAAGATAGGAGGAAAAATGAAGAATGCAGAAAAAAACATAGATAGTAGAAGGGGAAAAAGCACAGGAGAGAAAAACAAAGAAAAGAAAAAAATAATAAAATCTTTAAAAGAGAATAAAGAGAGAGAGAAAAAGAGGGAAGAAATAGGAAAGGGAAAAGACAGATGGAATAGAGAAAGCAAAAGTAAAATGATAATCATAAAAATAGAGCATAAAACAGAACAAGAAAAAGAAAGAGAAGAGAGGCAGAAATGAAAGAG
>NC_091557.1:23434969-23437469 GCF_042767895.1 Penaeus vannamei
ACGTGATTTCAATATCTGGGAATATTATCAAAATAATTAGTACACTATCATTTCAAAATTCATAATCCATGAAACTTAGCAAACATTATTATTCTCCGGTTTTGTCACCACCACTCGAGAATTTGAATTAAGAGGAAATCTCAGAAAATAATAATAATAATTTTGACACCTAATCTTAATCTGGGTAGCAAGACTTTAACAGTCTTAAGGCTCATTAGGTGGATTGAATTCACTCCTTTGCTTAGTGTGTGCCAAATATACAATGGGCATAGAAACATTATAACCATTAACTTTTCCATTCTATAAACAAACAATAAACAAGTGGCATATTATAATGTAAATCTTGCAATAAGTATCATAATATAAACAGTCAATATTCTCTGTTAACTTAACAAAAATAAAATAGAAACATGTGTGTGGCAGAATTAAGACCCTCATACACCTTCTGTTAGTATCATTCTATAATCTTACTTGCAGATACTGTAAAAATTTCCCTCCTTATTAATTTTCATAATTTTCTTCTCTTACACTTCACTTTAATAAATAATTCCATTCTCAACCTATTCCCTGATACCACCAGAACTGTCACCTATGACTAAGGCCCATAATCTTAAAACTCAAGCTCATGCTGGGCATGTTTTCGAAGTGAGGGAGGCCTTACTTTAAAACACACTGTTCACCCAGGTGGGCGACTGCCAGGCTTGGTGAACAAAAGGTATCGCCAACATCTTGTATTCCTGCTCAATCTAGCGCTTCGGCGCCTGAAATAACGCGGGAAACGCAGATTTGTTTACATCTGCAGTGATTATGTAATCATATACAGTAAATATATATTGTTGGCACTTATCAGGGATTTTTTTTTACATCATGTTACCTTATATTATATTACCTTACCTTACCTATATCATATTACCTTATATTATATTACCTTACCTTACCTAACATGGCCTAAGCTTGATTATTAACCTCGGGAGAAGACAATAATGTTATCAACGTAACAGCCTAACTTTATACAAAGGAGTTAAAAATTAATCATTTTACTATAACTAACCGATTATAAAATAGTGAACTGTTGGGCTACAAGGGTTGGGTTAGGTTAGGTTAGGTAAGACACGCCTCATTATATAGAGTGGTGGAGCATGACAACTATGTTTCTATAGCTCATAGTAAACATGCCATCATTAAAATACTTATGGTAACATTTGTAAAAAGAAAATTATCTCTACAACCAAAATAAAAGCAACTTAAATCAAAATAACATTTCGGGGGCGGCAAGAATACAGCTGATGTCTTGAGCTCTCGACTGGAACATTGATGGTCTTAAAAAAAAAAAAAAAACTAAGTATATAGGCTTTCTCATAATAAATTGTGATTTTCAGAGATATGAAAATTACAATGTGATTCCTATATCATATACTCAAATAGATTACTAATTTGTAATTTGCATGCTAGAAAATGCTATTCTTTCTCGCTACTTTGCTTCGCCAGGCTGTTCCAATATGACTAAACACTAGCCCTGGCGTAAGGGCGCCTGGCGAACACTTACCATGTTATAAAACAGTACGAAATTCCCGAACATCCGGTGAAGTCGAATGCCACCCCTGGCGAGAGGTTTTAAAAGTATGGGCTTAATTCTGCTGCTATATCCATGGGCTAAAAAATAACTAAATATATAACTAAAATGATCACTAAGAAGAATGGCATGTTTTCGCCACATTTTCTCAACCTTTGATTCTCTCTGTATTTGGAGCAGAAGCCCAAACAAATGGATTCCATAACTACCTTAATTTACTTATCAAGCATTGCAGTCTATAATTTCAGGTTAAAACACGACATTTGACACAAGCATTTAACATCGCTGAGTTTGGGGTGGAAGCCAAGACTCGTCTGGCCTTCCCCTCCTTAGATTGTTAACATTTAAACAAACAAAACATTCATAGCCAGTCATTATAATTCACTCTATTTGTTATAACAATTTTTTCCACAGTGATAAGCCTTAAGAAATATAAAAATATGTAAACACTTGTTTCAGTTGATTCCATATATCTTTACAAATAGAACCAATGCACCTACTTAAATGGCAATTAGATAATAATCTCAACATATGCACACACACACACACACACACACACACACACACACACACACACACACACACACACACACACACACACACATATACATATATATATATATATATATATATATATATATATATGTATGTATGTATATTATTACGATTGTAGTTGGTTGATGAGATTTAGTCTCAGTCTAGGGGAATGATGTAACTACAAAATCCATTATAAAATTGATGCATCAGACTTCACTTCCATGCATTATGGTATATGTCATATAACTTCCAGGTTCTTTGTACATTTTAATAAATCAGAAAATGTAGAATAGGTATTAGCTTAGATTTAGATTCAATTAGCTCAGTCAAAGCATTAGCTTAGATTTAGATTCAATATTAGCTTAGATATATTTCTTCTTGTATTATATA
>NC_091557.1:23513720-23516220 GCF_042767895.1 Penaeus vannamei
ATAAACTCATTATGATGTTTAGTGGCAAGATGGTATCGAAGACGTGGCTGGGGCGGGCTTCTTTTAGCGAATGGGAGGGTGATACTTAATGCCCAATGATCACTGACTAAGAAAGGGACAACTTCCGCAGTGCATGGGAGTGGGCGCTGATTGTATAAGACTATATAATCTAATTTGCCACCTAGATAATGAGTCTTTTCAAAGGGGCACAATAGGTGTATGGGATCACTGGTGTTTTGAAGATAATCATAATATACCTTACCGTTTTTACCTATGGTGCTTCCCTCAGAGCCAAGGAGAGGATGACGGGCATTAAAATCTCCACACAGTAAGACAATAGCATTATGTATCATACTGTCGGGAGGTTTAGGTACCACTTCACTATCATGTGGGTTATATACATTAATGATGGTGATGGTTCTACCATCAAGAAATATTTTAACACCAAGATATTCAGCACTTGCATTGTCACGGTTGTCATCGATCACTTTTGATGGGATACTATTTTTTATGTAAATACCAAGTCCTCTTGCAGAAGGATTAGCAATATTAGGTTTGTCGTGATATGTGTATCCTGCAATTTTTGCATAACGAGCATCAGTTCTAACTTCCTGGAGGCAACACACATCAACATCTTCCGAGTGAAGATACTGAGCGAGGGTCGCCTTGCGTTTCTGTAAACTGTTAATGTTCCAGGTAATGCACTTTAACAGATTATTTTGATCCATCGATCATCACTTGACCGTTTCCAAGGCCCACTGGATGTTGTCGTTGCTCGAGGAAGAGCGCAAAAATCCTCTCCTGGAATTGCACCATCTGTTGCTGCATCATGAACATCATCTGCTCCATCTGCTTGAACAACATTTGTATCAAATCTTTCATTTCCCTGTTGGATTCTTGCTTTTCCTGCTGCGGTGAGGGAGGAGCTGGAGCTGGTGATGGCGTCGGTGCTGCAGCTGGCACTGGAGCAGGAGCTGCAGATGGTGCTACAGCTGGCGCTGGAGTGGGTGCTGCAACTGGAGTAGAAGCTGCAGCTGTCGTTGGTGTTGCAGCTGGTGCAGGTGCTACAGCTGGTGATGTGGCCGGTGCCATGGCTTTATTTGCAGAGGCTTTCAGAGTTGACCTCTGCAGGTGTGGGAATTCCCGCACGTCATTAAGACGAGGGGCTGGGCGGGGTTTATTGGGGGGAGGGGCTGCCTGCTTTTTTTCATGTGTTGTCCTTCTGTCTTTCGGGTAGTAGGCGCATAATGGCGAGTTGGCATTATGCTCCTGACGGCAGTTCACACATTTCCGAGGGATGATTTTACCTTCAGAAATTTTCTCTGCGCACTCTGAGCTTTCATGCGAAAGAGCGCAGTATCGGCACCGCGGTGCCTCTCGTGGACACGCACGTGCCCCGTGTCCCCACTTTGAGCAGTGGGAGCAAAACGGGGTCAGAGATTTGAAGATGGCACATCTAAAGGGTGCCATGCCCTCCACCATTTTGATAGTTTTGGGGATTACCTCCCCCTCGTATGTTATGATGACTCTCTGGGTCATCAATCCATTGATCTTCATGCGTTTGGCATGTACGACGCGTTCATTGTAAGACATCATTTCATTTGTTTCGATTTCTCTTGGGACGTCGAACACAATAACATTTGTGCACTTCCCTTTTCCATACACTTTCGCCTTTTCTAAAATTTCGCCACCTGCACCGGCAGTGGTTATGTGGGCAAGAATTTGTTCATTTTTACATCTCACAAACACATTGTTTCTCCCAATCTTAAGTTCAATGGACCCCTTTGTCTTGTTGTATGGGTCCAATTTTAAAGCCTGGGATACCCAGCGATACTTATCCCCGTGTGTCCGAAGCTTTGTGTCGGCTTTAAAATGCGCACACAGGTGTCCAGGGGGCGTAATTTCTACAGAGTCAGGTAGTAGTCTTTTTGCTTTTTTCTTTATTGGTTCCTGGGGGAGGCCACTGATATCTTCCTCACGGAGGACACCATATCTACCCTCGGTTTCCATGGGCGTGTCTGTCATTGTTTCGTTTGAGGTCGGGGTCATTTCCTGAAGAAACAGGGCCCGACCTGACCTCCCTGTGCAAACCCAGGTGCACACACGGGCCGCTTACGCCGCGCCCACAAGGCACATCTGTGTCCGTACGTAGTTTTTTCACTTATTTTACTTCACTATATGATATTTAGATCACTTTAGATTCAGATCAAATGATCATGTGAACATTATCGCGCACTGCAGCAATCCACAGCTGGCAGGTCTATGAGAGAGAGAGAGAGAGAGAGAGAGAGAGAGAGAAATTTGATAGAAGTATTAAGAATTTAGATTATAATATTAATAATAAACGAGTATATGGATAGAAAACGGCTCTGAATTATAATGTGACAATATTGTTGCGATATTAATCTCAAGTTACTTGATATTACAGTATCACAAGCGCATACATTCCAAAGAGAGGGAAGAATGTTATTGTAGTAGCCTGAAACGATGTCTTAAATTT
>NC_091557.1:23523720-23526220 GCF_042767895.1 Penaeus vannamei
GTCGACAGGCTAAGAAGCACTGAACTGACGATGTCGCTTTCTTTAGGAATGCTAAATTGTCCAAATGTATATCAGGAGGAAGTGAATACCTTTATTTTATTCTACAAAAGAGCTATGGATCATAAAAAAGACGAAAAGATTAATGTATCCGTTCGTAAAAACGTTTAACCGTTTCTAATTGCAATATTTTTACCAACTACATTTCCTTGTAAATAGCAAATGGGAAATAGAATAAAGCTATTTAACACTAACTGCAACAGAATACGAAATTCAATTTCCTTTTTGGTACTGCTTTGTACGATCAAATACAAAATACGTTTATTTGTGTAAGGTTTGTTTATACAGGGTGATTAAAGGTTTATCTGTTAGAGTAGATTCACATCGTCTTTTTCAGCAACATACCTCCAATGTTATCTAAGTTTTCTTCTTTAAATTATAATTTACTCTTATATTATATCAAATCAATATTAAAGCTTTAACTAACATATAAGAATAATCACAGAAAACCAATATGCTAATTTGTATATAACTTAATTATTTGTTTGGCACACAACCGCAGCCTTGGGCGTAGTAAAAGGGTGCAAGATGTGCTGTGGCTTTAATGGCGCGATCGGCTCCGAGCATGTCGCCGTTAGGTTTAATTGCCGACTTTTAAATAAGAGTTATTGGCAATGTGATTTTGAATAAGAAGTAAGCAATGCAGTATTACAGTTAATGACAAGAATAGAAAATAATGTGTTATAATATAGTTAACAATAATACATATAATTCCATGCTTATTATTATGTTACTGAATACTGTAGAATAATTACAACAATCGTTGTTAATGATGGTAATTCCAATGGTGATATACGCTATGGTTTAATATAATAACAATAAACATTAACAAGATCAACATTATTTTGGTATGGTTACCATTGTTGCTAATATTATTCCACCGTTAGCACTATCATAGAAATTCAAATTATTCTCATAAATACTATACGTTCTTGTTTGTGGCAACGAAGTTCTTCATCATGTCAGTAGCCGCTTCAAAGCCATAGACACAAAAAGAGAATGAAACAATGTGAATGATGGACCAAGTAACCGAGAGGCGCCGTGGGAACAAAGAAAGAGATCATTTGCGCGGAAGGGACGCGGCTTAAAGTATTGCTACGTACAGTTATCATCAATTTATTTACTTGCATGAAATCAGGTCAAGCCTTTACCCTTACTTATTTTATTTCCGTTATTTTTCTTACTCAATTGCTATTAATACTATAATCTAGAGAAATTAATAAGTGGACACGCATAGGCCTTGGACAGGAGGGCGTGGATCAACAAAACACTTATAACTGGCGTAGACACTTGACGATGGATTCCTTTGCTGTGCTGTGTAATGGTCTTACTACGTCATAGCGGACGTCACACTCATGTCAAGAACCATACGCTATGAAACTATCCAACCATTTTCACAGTTTATGTGATACAAGGTAAAGTGTTTTGACGGCATTCGACAAAGGGACGATGCAATTTCCCGACGTGTTTCAGGCCAGAAGAAAACATGTTAAACTCGTCCGCATTCACACGCATGAGCTGCTGATCGGCCTCACCTTTTGGTCGAGCGACTCTTTGGGAACTGCAGTTGCATAAACAAGTTTTGTACGTGGAACAGATATACCTTAAATAATACAAACGAAGGAATACAACCATGTACTGTATATCTTATGCTGACGCTAGAAATGTTTATATAATGTTAGAAACATAGACTTACCTGAATATGTTAAGACTGTTATTTGTGCTTGAGCGTAACCATCACCTGCATTAAGCACAATATTATCACATGATTTTGTATATTTGGATATTGTTACGTATTAGTACACAGTTCTGTTATCACTGTGGATTTTTTTCTTTGAGAACCTTCAGGTAACGCCTCGCCGCGCAGACTGAGAATCTGATCTGTTATGTTTCACCCAAGTTCACTGACTTCATCATAATACAGCATTCTCCTTCATTACCTCACAAAATGCGCGTCAGTTGTCCTCGAATTAATACAATTTCAGAATTAGGATCAACGACGCACAACGTAATAAATAAATAAGCCTATCATGAAATCTCTCCATAATGACTGCAGTGTGCCAGGTCTCATCCTAAGATCACACTGGAATGTGTTTTTGAACATTTTACTATTTGTCACTTTTACCGAATTTGAAGTACTTCCATAGTACTTCTGTTACTACTACTACTTCTATTAGCAGTGGTAGTATAATCATCATCAATCATAATATATATTTTAAATTTTTTATCATTATTACTATCATTATCCTTATTCTTATCATTACTATGACTTTTATTGTTATTTTTACTTTAACTAATATTGGTAGTATCATCATGAAAAATGTAAAAATAATACTAACATTAACATTAATTATCATGATAATATTATTATTACTATCATCACCATTTTCCCCTTGAGCAGCTGTAAGTTAAGAATGGCACCTAGGATGAAAGGGCATTTCAG
>NC_091557.1:23625385-23627885 GCF_042767895.1 Penaeus vannamei
TGAGCAGTGCAAGGAGATAGATCTTGAAGAAAAAGAAATTCTGATGATTCATGTAAAAACAAAACGTTACCAATAAAAAGAAAATATGCACATTTACCAGCTGTATAGAAAGATAAAATGGAAGATAGATAAGATGGAAAAATCTTGGAGAGATTAAAAGAATATGTGGAAGAATTGTTTCAGGAGGACAATTGGAAAAGTGTTATTATTAAAACTGAACATGAATACTTACCATTTACGAGCGAGGAAATCTCTAAAGCTATAGAGACCATGACAAGAGCTAAAACAGCTGGGCCAGATACTATAGGAATCGTTAATACAGGCTACGGACGAACTAGGCACTTGAATGGCCCACAACACTTTCTAACAAAACTCTTAATGAATGGCATTTTCCAGATGATTTGAAAAGACCGATTTTTATCACACTCCCTAAGTTTCACCAGGACACTAAAATCGCCCATTCGTTGCTTTGACAAAGGACCATCCACTCGCCACTGGTAGTTGTTCTCACTGCCGTGGCGTTGACGTCCGCATGTGCCACAGGAAAGCTGGTTGTGAACGATCAAAAACGAATTTAAAATCCAATGTAAAGATTTATCAAGCATGGTCGTTTGAGTCACCGTCCGGCCGTACTAACACCTAGGGAATTCAACAATAAAGCCAATGCCTAGATCCAATTAGTTGCCTTCTACTGAGTTGAGTTTTCTAGCCATATTCTATTAAAAATTAAGCTTGTTCTGATACGAAAAAATTAATGAAATGTTTATAGTCTTTTTTAACAATGAATACACTGAACACATTGATGCAAAGGCTCGATGTAGATCTTAGCAAATTATTCGCGACAATGGTAAAGTTTTTGAAGCAATATTCATTCAAATGATCCTATAACCAAAGCCTCTATGTATATTCAAACGATCACTTAATCAATGCGACTGACAATACAGAATTTATACCTCTAATTGTGTAGATCCGCTCCACAAGATTCGTTACAATTAGCTAGACAAACGTTGTTCCAGCAGTTACGTACTAATTGTTTATACTGTGCATAACCCTTTATCAATATTCCAACTTATTAAGAAAATAGATAATCCGAAATACATTAAAGAGGACAATTTCCCTAAAAGGATTTTAGGTAATTTAAACAACAAAACAAAATTAAGAAACAGAAAAATTTATTTTGAATTGTCTGAAGCTCTAGGCTACAGAGTGCCAAATGGAATTAAAGCAGTAATAAAATGGTCATTATACTAACCCTGCGCTGGGGGCTAAAACACCAATATACACGAGATAATTTCATAATATAAGCTTCAATATCTCAGACCTGCAGTAAAAGTCACATATAATTGAACTACCATTTAATAAATTACTACCCTACGGTTAGCCACAACGTAAATGCGATGTAAATTCACGATAATACAAAATATGAAAATATTCTTTACTACGAGACTGAAAAATAAATTCTAAAAATGTAGCTGTTGTCACTGAATCGCAGCTGAGGAGAGCCCGAACAACCTTATTGTGTCCATAGGGTTAAGACACGACAGTAAACCAAAATGAAGGACCTGAATCACAGGTTAAAACACTTTCTTGTGGGCGTGTGTAAAAATACCCAGGAGGCATGTGGGTGGAAGCAGTCGTGAATCTTTGGAAAATTCTGGAAAACTATAGTAGCAAAATGTGATGAACCTGTTATATTTACCCACATACCCCTTCTCTCTCTTTCTCTCTCACTCTCTTACCCCCCAATTTCTCTCTCTATCTCTCTTTCTTTCTCTCTCTCTCTCCCTCTCCCTCTCTCTCTCTCTCTCTCTCTCTCTCTCTCTCTCTCTCTCTCTCTATATATATATATATATATATATATATATATATATATATATATATCCCTCCCTCTCTTTTTCCCTTTCCCCCTTTCTCTCCTTTTCCCTTTCTCCCTCACTCCTTTCCCTCTTTGTCTCATCAACCCCGTTATAAACCCAGGGTCGGAAGAGGAATTAGAAGATTCTGGGATAGAGGAAAGAGGTGGAGGATTGGGCAAAGAAAATATAAGGAAAATGATGAGGCAAAGGGACCGGGCAGACACGAGATCAAAAGAAGGAAAACAAGAGGCCCGAAGAGAAGAGAAAGGGTGAAATCAGCTTACGAGCTTAGTATATATCCCATAGAGGATCCAATACCATGGTGAATAGTCCGTCGATCACCTATGGATCAGGATGACGTGCGATCAGGCGCTCTTAATCAGACGCTCGCACTGATTAACGCGGAAGAGGAAAGGAGTTGAGTGTCTTCTTATATTCCTTGTCTTTGTTATGTTTATGTCTGTTCACTGGCCATTTGCTTTCAGGATCTTTTACTGGATTTTCATAGGGCGAATACGAATGTATTTTATACAAACACAAATATTTTTCTTTTATAATGTTTAAATTGTGAATTACTATATATACGGAAACATGCTCTAGTTAAGGGGTAAATATAGGTCAAATAATTTGGGTTCACTTTCAAT
>NC_091557.1:23677885-23682885 GCF_042767895.1 Penaeus vannamei
TCTTTAGGGGTGAAGGACGACAGAGGATGATACAGAGGATTACGAGTTTCTATGGCGGATAATTAGAAGATTTGAATGGTTAATGTAAATTTGACATTATTTAATTTACTGTGAAAAAATGCATATTTCAGCTGGGAGAGAGACCATTAAATAAAAATGCCTTTTAGTGATGTGAATCTCAAAGGCAAGTTCTGAAAATATAGGAGAAAATATTCCCGTAATCTAATTGCTGTTTTCTTAAATCTAATACACTAAAAAGAAGAATAGTTGCCTATAAACTGAAGAAATTACTGTGGTCAGATTTGGTTAAGATATGGATTGATATTGTATCCCAAACTTTTCAGTCACACTTTCATACTTTCCTAAATATTTATTTCAGTAAATTCGGTTCGGCTTTTGGAACCTTAAACATGTTGCTAATAAGGGGCCTGAAAACTTATGAGAAATATCAAAATGGCCGAAGATACAGCGAAGAAACAGCTTGAGTTTATGTCAAGACCAGAAGGATAAAATGCAGATCGTGTAAGAAGACGAGGCATGTAAGAATCTTGAAATGGTGTTAAGACTGCGCCCGTGAAAGTGTCAAACGTGTAGGTATAGGAACATATATGTGTTATCATGTCACTTATTGTAGTGAAACAAGGGTTTCAAGGCCGTCGACTTATTTCTGAAGGCTATGTTCCAAAAATAATTATTGTATAGCTTGAATAACTAATCACAAACAAAGATTTTATGGCAGGCAGCCATTTTTATTACAAAAAGATAATTAGGAGAATAACAATGACGGCAAAACAAAATAGAATAATCAACAGCAACAACAATATTGATACTAATGGTAGTAATACTAATAAAATTGATAGTAAAACATTTATGATATTAATGATAATAATATCAATAGTAATAATGATAATGATAGTAGTAATATTAATGATAATGATAAAAATAATAGTGATGATAAAAATGACAATAGCAATGATAATAAGGATAAGGATGATAATAATAATGATATTAATGATAAAAGTAATAGTAACAGTAATAATAGTAATGATGATGACGATGATAATGGTAATGATAGTGAAAATAATAATGATAATAATATTAATGACAATAATAATAATAACAACATTGATAATAATAAAGGTAATGAAAATGATGATAATAATCGAATGCTAATAATATTGTTATCATTGATATTATCTTAATAACAATACTAATATTTATGATAACACTAGTAACGATTACACTGATATAGTAATATTGATATTAAAGATGATGATGATAATGAAAATGATAATAATGACAATAATGATAATGATGGTGATGATAATGATAAGAATAATGATAATAATGAAAATAATGAAGACTATAATAGTAATAACGACAATGATAATAATTATAATAATAATAATGATAATAATGATAATAATAATAATAATAATAATAATAATAATAATAATAATAATAATAATAATAATAATAATAATAATAATAATAATAATAACAAAGATCAGAATAATAATGATAACAATGGTAATTATTAAAATTAGTAATAATGCTTGCTTACACTAGTAGTAGTAGCAGAAATTATATAACTACTACTAGTAGTATTAGGAATACTAGTAGCAAGAATGAGAATGGCGATGATAATAATAATAACAATAATAACAATAATGATATCAATATAACTAATGATGATAATAACAACAAGAACAATAACGATGATAATGATAACAATTATGGCAATGATAATGAAAATGTTAATGATAATGATAATGATGGTCATAGGAATGAATGATACTGGCAATAATAATGATGATAATGATAATGATATCAATAATAAGGGTATTAGATAATAATAATGATAACTAATAGAAGCAGTGATGATGTTCAATAATATCTATTATGATGATAGATGAAGGAAATAATGGTGATAATAGAAATGACAATAATAATAATGATAATCATTATCATCCTTACCATTCCAACTACCGCTATTATTATCATCATTACCATCATTATAACAATAACAATAAAACGAATAATTAGTAAGAATGATAATGGCAACAACAATTATACTGATAAAATGATAATATCAATGATAATAACAATAGAGATGATGATGCGGAGGAGGAAGACAAAAATGATAATAATAATGACAATGCTAATAAAAACATCAATGATAATAACAATGATAATAATAGTAGTAACTATGATAATGATGATGATAAAAGTAGCAATAATAGTAAAAAGATTTTGATAGCAAAAGAAATGGAATAAGATTAATAAAAAATAATAGCAATGACGAAAATGATAACGACACCAGTAACGATAGTAATGATAATAGTGATAATGATATGATAATAACAGTAATAACAATATCTGAGAAATAGTAATAACCATGATAATGATAACAATTATGATAATAATGCAAATAATAACGATAATGATAATGATGATGATCCTCATCGTGAGGATGATAATGGTAATGAGGATAATACTGATGATGATAATAATGATAAAATTAATATTAATCAAGTAATGAAAATTATGATAATAATAATTGTAATAATAATAATAATAATAATAATAATAATAATAATAATAATAATAATAATAATAATAATAATAATAATAATAATAATAATAATGGTCATTATAATAACACTAATAATAATGATAGCATCAACAATGATAGTAAAAATAGTCATGATGGTAATATCAACAACGCAAATAATAGAAACAAAAATATTAAGAATGATAGTATTAATGATAATAATGATAAAGATGATGATAACAACAATGATAAAGATGATGATGACAACAATGATAATGATGCTAATAATAACGATGCTAATAGCAATAATAATAACATTAATTATAGTAATAATAGTAATAGTAACAATGAGGATGATGATGATGGTGGTGATGATGATAATGATGAATGATAATAATAATGATAATAAAATGTAAGACAAATGATGATAATTATAACATTAATCCTTACCTAGATAATAATGATAATAATGATGATGATAATAATAATGATGATGATAATGATGTTAGTAGTAATAGTAATAACAGTGGCAATAATTAAAATTATAAAAATGATAATAAAAATGATAATAACACTAATGACAATAATAATAATGCTGATTAAAGTAATACTGATGATGATAATGCTAGAAATAACAATAGTGATAATAATAGTAATAATGTTAATAATATTTAGGATCTCAATAATGGTAATGATAATATAAATTGCAGTGACGATAATTATGGTAATAATAATAATATAATAATAACAATAATGATAAAAGTAATAATAATGATAATAATAATAATAATAATAGTAATAATGTTAACAAGGATAATAATAATAGTAATGATAATTACAGTAAGAATAATAACACTATTGATAATAATTATAGTAACAGTGATGATAATTATAATGGTAATATTAAGGATAGTAGTAGTGATAGTATCAATTGCAATAAAGATGATGATGATTTTAATTATAACAATATTGACAATAACGATAATGATGATAATTACAACAAGAACAATGATAGCAATGATAATAATGACAATAATAATAGTAATGATAATAATAAGATAATGATAATGCTGATGAGGAGGAGGATGAAGTGAAGAAGAGGAATGATAGCAACGACTACTTCCATTACAACCAATCACTTCACTACAACAACGGCAGCACAACAGCAGCAGAGACCGAAAAGCTTTCACAATCGGCGGAAACACATGTGCACGAGTGAGAATGGCCTCCGTGCGTGGAAGGTTGACTGCTGGATTAACTACTTGGCATTAAGGGATTACAAAGGATAATCTCTTCGGAAACGGGATTACTGGAGAATGGGAAATCTGACACAAAAAGAGATTTAAGTCCCCTTCCCGCTTAAGGTTGTTGATGTATGTTGATGTCGCAGCTGGAGTTGGATATGTGGTTTTATCCTCATGGCGTTCTGTGTATTATCTAGGCGCTGAGGACCTGGCAGGACATTTGAGTTGATGTAACTGGTTTGTATCAGTACCCAGACAGTGAATGAAATCTTTGAAGTATCACATGAAAAATTCTGTTTAAGATCAAATGAGGACATATATTAACAAATAAACATGAATTTCAACGCTGAGTTAAAATATCATGACAACGGAAATTACATGATTTTAGTATCTATCAACTCTGGGTTCTTTCTTGAAAAAACAGGGTGGTTTTGCAAGGACTGAATTTCCTGACTGAGCTTGTTCAAGAGCGGCAGCAGGAAGTGAAATATCGCAAAGCAAACCTTGTAAAATAAGGCAAAGTAAGTGTTGAAATTTTGATACACTGGTAAAAAAACGACAACTCTATGCATGCGATGGTTCTGGGGACGCAATGCCTGTTTATGTAAACCAATACAGTCTTTCTATTAATAGTAATACAAAAATGCATCTTAGCGGGTTTTTAGGGTCCTAAAAAACAGGGTTCCCAATCTTCAGGAATGTAAAGTTTCATTGGAATCGGCTCGGTAGAAGCAGAGATACATAGGGGTCCCAAACCGCCTAGAAGATGGATCCCTCAAGAACGGAAAGGAGCGTGTTTTGTTGGGGTAGGGAACATCAGGGTTCTCTGTCATCTTCCCAAAATCGAGATTTTTTTTTTATTCCCCAAAGAGCAGAGTTAACAAGGAGCCAAGAACTTAAAAATCTATGACCAGAGAGGTCTTGGACAGAGCCTTATACGTGTCAAGTTATACGGGTGTAGGCATAACAAAATCGCTTCACGAGTGACAAAATGATTGATATTTTTTCCAAAAACAATGAAATTGTTTGACTTGCCTGGGGATCCAACAATGCGGAGGAGACCTAAGATATTTTAAACTGGTCCACGGGGCGTGTAATGATGACCTTCTTGTGACTCAAATCACATTCCTCAGTCAAGTTATATTCTCATCTTCGGCAACTTTTTTGTCCCGTCGTGGACCGCAAACTTTCAGTTGGAAATC
>NC_091557.1:23692885-23697885 GCF_042767895.1 Penaeus vannamei
TTCCCCCTGTGGCTTCCCTCTTTGCCTTTGCCCTCGCTCTCTTCCCCCTGTGGCTTCCCTCTTTGCCTTTGCCCTCGCTCTCTTCCCCCTGTGGCTTCCCTCTTTGCCTTAGCCCTCGCTCTCTTCCCCCTGTGGCTTCCCTCTTTGCCTTTGCCCTCGCTCTCTTCCCCCTGTGGCTTCCCTCTTTGCCTTTGCCCTCGCTCTCTTCCCCCTGTGGCTTCCCTCTTTGCCTTTGCCCTCGCTCTCTTCCCCCTGTGGCTTCCCTCTTTGCCTTTGCCCTCGCTCTCTTCCCCCTGTGGCTTCCCTCTTTGCCTTTGCCCTCGCTCTCTTCCCCCTGTGGCTTCCCTCTTTGCCTTTGCCCTCGCTTTCCCCCTGTGGCTTCCCTCTTTGCCTTTGCCCTCGCTCTCTTCCCCCTGTGGCTTCCCTCTTTGCCTTAGCCCTCGCTCTCTTCCCCCTGTGGCTTCCCTCTTTGCCTTTGCCCTCGCTCTCTTCCCCCTGTGGCTTCCCTCTTTGCCTTTGCCCTCGCTCTCTTCCCCCTGTGGCTTCCCTCTTTGCCTTTGCCCTCGCTCTCTTCCCCCTGTGGCTTCCCTCTTTGCCTTTGCCCTCGCTTTCCCCCTGTGGCTTCCCTCTTTGCCTTTGCCCTCGCTCTCTTCCCCCTGTGGCTTCCCTCTTTGCCTTTGCCCTCGCTCTCTTCCCCCTGTGGCTTCCCTCTTTGCCTTTGCCCTTGCTCTCTTCCCCCTGTGGCTTCCCTCTTTGCCTTTGCCCTCGCTCTCTTCCCCCTGTGGCTTCCCTCTTTGCCTTAGCCCTCGCTCTCTTCCCCCTGTGGCTTCCCTCTTTGCCTTTGCCCTCTCTCTCTTCCCCCTGTGGCTTCCCTCTTTGCCTTTGCCCTCGCTCTCTTCCCCCTGTGGCTTCCCTCTTTGCCTTTGCCCTCGCTCTCTTCCCCCTGTGGCTTCCCTCTTTGCCTTTGCCCTCGCTCTCTTCCCCCTGTGGCTTCCCTCTTTGCCTTTGCCCTCGCTCTCTTCCCCCTGTGGCTTCCCTCTTTGCCTTTGCCCTCGCTCTCTTCCCCCTGTGGCTTCCCTCTTTGCCTTTGCCCTCGCTCTCTTCCCCCTGTGGCTTCCCTCTTTGCCTTTGCCCTCGCTTTCCCCCTGTGGCTTCCCTCTTTGCCTTAGCCCTCGCTCTCTTCCCCCTGTGGCTTCCCTCTTTGCCTTTGCCCTCGCTCTCTTCCCCCTGTGGCTTCCCTCTTTGCCTTTGCCCTTGCTCTCTTCCCCCTGTGGCTTCCCTCTTTGCCTTTGCCCTCGCTCTCTTCCCCCTGTGGCTTCCCTCTTTGCCTTAGCCCTCGCTCTCTTCCCCCTGTGGCTTCCCTCTTTGCCTTTGCCCTCGCTCTCTTCCCCCTGTGGCTTCCCTCTTTGCCTTTGCCCTCGCTCTCTTCCCCCTGTGGCTTCCCTCTTTGCCTTTGCCCTCGCTCTCTTCCCCCTGTGGCTTCCCTCTTTGCCTTAGCCCTCGCTCTCTTCCCCCTGTGGCTTCCCTCTTTGCCTTTGCCCTCGCTCTCTTCCCCCTGTGGCTTCCCTCTTTGCCTTTGCCCTCGCTCTCTTCCCCCTGTGGCTTCCCTCTTTGCCTTTGCCCTCGCTTTCCCCCTGTGGCTTCCCTCTTTGCCTTTGCCCTCGCTCTCTTCCCCCTGTGGCTTCCCTCTTTGCCTTTGCCCTCGCTCTCTTCCCCCTGTGGCTTCCCTCTTTGCCTTTGCCCTCGCTTTCCCCCTGTGGCTTCCCTCTTTGCCTTTGCCCTCGCTCTCTTCCCCCTGTGCCTTCCCTTTTTGTCTTTGCCCTTCCTCCCCCTCCTGTGTTTTCATTCTCTTTCATTTTTGACTAATTGTATAGAAAGTTGTACTTTCTATATCGTATTTATTACCTGTTTTGAGGTACTGGTCCATTACTGTGCGAAGATAAAGTTTAGATGTAAATTGATTACTGCATTTTGTATCTGTAAGACTAAGTTGTCATTATTAATATAATACAGTTGTAAATGATTTGTACCAGTTCGTTACTTTTTTGTATGTTCATGTTGGGTTTCTCTAAAGTAAGATTTGTGTTAAAGCTGCTTCAATGGGTATATTGCTCATAAAGTTAGTGTTCGTATGGCTTACTGTGGATAATGACGATACCGGTATGTACTGCATCTCGTCAGTGCATTGTTAGGGATTATAGAAAATTTTTGGACAGGTGCTTTAAAAACGGTTGAACCTGACTCAATCAACAGAAAGTCTTCCCCTGATAGTACAGGGTCATTCGTGACTCGGTTGCTGCAATCGAGGGAGTGATGGCAATGATAGAGTTCTATCAGGGGATGGCGGCTCTAATGGCCCAAAATTAAATAAACGCTTGCTAAAATAGAAGAGCTTGCAAAGAAAACAGATGAGCTGGCGCGAACGAATAATCATCGGCTGATATGCTTAAAGAGCAGTTGCTCGTGGGTCAGGGATATGAAGATGCTGCAGTACAGACCAGTGGGCTGGAGGCTCCTTCAGAGGGCTTCGAGTCCCATTGAAAGAGCGGCACCACAGGTTGTTCGAGCAGCACCTGAGGTGGCAGAGGACCACCATAACCGAAGGACTCACACGAGAGTTTCTCTTAGAGTGGGAAAGGAGACTTGTTGAGAAAGAAAGGGACCTAGACAGGGAAAGGTGGAAAGTCCAGCAGAATTTCAGGGGGTAGCCTCAAGTCTGACTCACCCTGATCTTTGTAGCCTTAGGTATGACCATCACAAGTGTCCTCAGCAGATTACCTTTCCAGAGCCACCTAGGGTGCCCAACCTAGTTTCAGCACCCGTTTCTTCTGAAGGACCTACTCGGTATACATGGAGGGCGCCAGGTTCAGTAATTTCTTAAGTGCCAACTTCAAATTTCATGTCAAGAGGCCCACCATCTCTTGAGACTGATCACCCAATCTCTTACGTTATTAGTAACCGAGACAATGTCCCCCACTTCAATGGGGAAGTTTCAGTCTGTGACCCACTTATAGAGAACTAAGAAATCGGATCTTGGATTCGATCGATTGAGAATCTTTCCGTCCTCCCACTGGTGAAGCATTCATTAGAGCAGCCAGGGCCAAATGTCGTAGAAGCGTGAAACGATTATCAATTTAGTAAGTTTTGACTTAATAAGAAACTGGGACATCTTCAAAATGGAGCTGAGGAGAAAATTCCGAGGATCGTCATCGCCTGCCGACTTCTATAAAGTTCTTCATGACCACACCATGAGTGAGACGCAGGCCCCAATGGATTTTTATTTACAATTCGAAGCCTCTATATACCAAGGTTTTCATAGGGACACTATTGGTGACCCCTGTGAGCTCATCCAAAGGGTCTTTCTGTTGGGAGTGCCAGACTGGTTGCGAGATTTTCTCACATTGAAAGATGATTATACATCACTACAGTTTGCTGAAACGGCTCAAAGAGTTTGGAACTGGCATAGACAGCCATTCTACTACCTGCCATCAGTCGCCAAACTCGCTCCCAGAGGAGTATCACCATAGACGTCCCTTCACAGAACTGCCATACTTGACCAGGGAGTCATACAGCCTACGTACACATTTCAGTAATGATTGTAGGGTTTTAGCACTTTTTTGCTCACCCACAAGGTCAGGCTATTACAACTGTTATAGGAGTGGACAAATTGGTCACATGACCCGGGAATGTTCCTTTCCTTGGCGCCAGGAAGAGTCCCACTGGCAGATTTGGAAGAAGCCAGCCAGGCATGCGCTATTCAGTCAGTAGAGACTCAGATGAGCCTTCCGGAGGTGAGAGTGTATGAAATGGACGAGCGACCTCTCGTGACACTCTATGTTAACGGCAAGTCTGTCCTGTGTTTCAGAGATACGGGTTTCAAATCACCCTTATTAAGACCAGTGCTCTGAGAGAGATTAATCCCGACAACCCATTACCACAACAGTCGTCCGTCCTTGAAGGCCCTACAAGGGATTTCTGGGAAAGCTTTTACATCCACGGCAGAAGTCTGTTTAGGTTTCACACTTAGGGAAGGTCTGATCCATTACTGCAGAATTACCATAGCAGATCTGGACTTTCCAGGAGACATTTTACTTAGGATAAACTTCCTGAGAAGTATGTTTTATGTTGCAGCCAGCCGTATCTTCTTCAACAGCTACATTAATTTTGGAAGACTGCCGTTTCCCGGTTGCATATACACACGCAAAATCTCTTAAGATAGCTTGCCTCAAAAGTAAAACTGATGCATCAACCCAGACAAAGCTTACAGAAAATGCCCAAGAAAGTAAGAATGAGGTCTTTGCCAAAAAACACTGCACTATGTGGGCTATAAATCCTTCATCATGACAAAGCTGAAGCTGACCTGTAGAACAAGGCTTTGACGGTAGCATTAGTCGATACTATCTAAAGCAGCAACTCTGAGCCTGTAGAATCTGTAAGAGAAATGGTTAGGGGTGCCCGCAGTGGTGTTGTAGAATCTGAAAGAGAAACGGCTAAGAGTACCCGCAGCGGCTATGCAGAATCTGAAAGAGAAACGGCTAAGAGTACCCGCAGTTGCGATGCAGAATCTGAAAGAAAAACGGCTAAAGAGTACCCGCAGCGGCGATGCAGAATCTGAAAGAGAAACGGCTAAGAGTACCCGCAGTTGCGATGCAGAATCTGAAAGAAAAACGGCTAAAGAGTACCCGCAGCGGCGATGCAGAATCTGAAAGAGAAACGGCTAGGGGTGCCCGCAGTGGTGTTGTAGAATCTGAAAGAGAAACGGCTAGGGGTGCCCGCAGTGGTGTTGTAGAATCTGAAAGAGAAACGGCTAGGGGTGCCCGTAGTGGCGATGCAAAATCTGAAAGAGAAACGGCTAGGGGTGCCCGCAGTGGTGTTGTAGAATCTGAAAGAGAAACGGCTAATGGTGATGCAGAACCCGAGAAGGAAGAAACAGCTAGTGCCCACAGCAGCAACAGTCTCCTTGGAATCCAAAAGGAGAAGCATTTACTATTGCTCTCAGG
>NC_091557.1:23735385-23740385 GCF_042767895.1 Penaeus vannamei
TAATCTATTTCTTAATTCTTTTGCACACAAGTACTCTTACTAGGTATCCGTCAGCATTAGCTTTGGTTTACAGTTAACATCCATTTTGGTTGGATGTTAACAGTTTAACGTAATTTAGGGACTTTGATGTTTTTATGCTGACCCCCTAGTAACAGTACTTCTGGAGTTGGGACGCCAACTTAGGGAAGACATTTTTTTATATCGTGGTAAGTTTATCTGGTGTTAATTTCTCGTGCATCACCGCCGCTGTGATAAATTGGTGATGCACACACCTTTGTCTACTTTTCATGACTGAAAAATGCCTGTAATTCCCTAGTGAGTGTAACTTGCTCTCTAAATAAACATCGTACCATCTTAGAGCTATTACTCAACTCCAGTTGGAATAATTTATACCACCACTAAAGTTCTGGTTCTGACCAAGGTTAGATGCCTAAATCTTTCTCGGACTCGGGTCTCCTAAACAGCACATCGCTGGTTGCTCTGACATCACGCAACCCTTGAAAGGCGGTAAAAAGGCTAGATAAATCAGAGAATATTAAGCTGATATCAAAAGAACAGATTCATTTAGCTATACCTGTGTTCCCGCACCCAGCAGGCGGATGCTCAAACCGAAGGGAAGAAGAATAATTCTATGATCTTGCTTTTTTCTTCCAAACACGTCCACGCAGACGCTCAGCCTACGCTATCTCCCTTTTCACATCTACACACTTACACATCCAACATTCAGTACACACATCCTGTACTTTCCTTCCACCCTTCTCTGATACAACGCCCACACCCACTTACACAACACACACGGTTCCCGAACCTACTAATCGGGTGGTGGCAGCGTGCCGTAGGCCTGGAACCTTACATCTGTTCACTGCAGACGAATCTTTCCTTGAGCAAAGAACTCAATATTCTCGGTTGAGCCAGGACTCAACCAGACCACTTAAAGTCTACTGGGTCTACGCCCCGCTACAATAATAATAATAATAATAATAATAATAATAATAATAATAATAATAATAATAATAACAACAATAAATACAATAAGAAAAATAATATCAATGATAACTATAATAACAATAATAATAATAGAAATAATAATAATAAAAATAATAATAATAGTAATAACATTGATAATAATAATAATAATGATAACTTTAATAACAATAACAGTAATGATAACTTTAATAACAATAATAATAATGATGATGTTAATATAAAATATCATAGGGAGGAAAAGATAGTGACAATAATAATCGAAATAATAATAATGATGATAATAATAATAATAATAATAATAACATGATTATGGTAATAATAGCAAAAACAATAACAATAATAAAATCAACAATAATAGTAATAGTAATAATGATAATAATCAATATTATCATAACTTTTATAATAATAGCACTAATGATAATATTGATAATAAAGATGATAATAATGATAACAATAAAAATAATGATAATGATAAAATAATGATAGAGATAACAATCATATTAATAATGATAAAAATAACCATGTTAATAAAAACAACAAAAGCAACAGCAACAACAACAACAGCAATAATAATGCTAATGATAATAGCAACCCTGATAAAGGTAGTAACAATGATAGCAATGAGAATTATAGTAAAAATTAAAACATTAATAACAATAATAATAATAATAATGATAATAATAATAACAATAATGATAATAATGATAATAATAATGATAATAATGATGATGATGATGATGATGATGATGATGATGATGATGATGATGATGATAATAATGATGATAATAATGATGATAATAATGATAATGATAACGATAACGATAACGATAACGATAACGATAATAATAATTATGTGATACTGATAAGAATGATAATGCCAATAACGATAAAGAAAATATTGATTATGACAATAACGATAATGGTACAAATGAAAACAAAAGTGATGGTTATAATTTCATTGATGATGATGATTATTATGATACCACTGATGATGATTTTAATGGTAGTAGTAGTAGTAGTCATAATAATAATAATTATTATTATTATTATTATTATTATTATTATTATTATTATTATCATTATTATTATAACAATAATAATAGAAAAAACAAAAATAGTAATAATAATGGTAATGATACTTGCATCATAAATACAAAGATTGATTGTAATCATGATAATAACACATAATGACAACGATGAAAATAAAAGGATTATCATAAGCAAAGATTATGATGGCAATTATAATTGAAACAACAATAGTATATATGGTGATAATAATAGTAATACAGAGATGACAGTAGTAATAATGATTATCATAATAACAACAGTAACAATACTAATAACAGAAATAATAATTGTAATGATAATAATAATTGTAGTCGTAATAATGCTAATGATAATAATAAAAGACGTACTAGTAGTAATAATAATGATAATAATAACAGAACAATGATAATGAAAAAGTGATAATGATGAAGAGAATAATGATAATGTTAATAATAATGGGAATTATAATGATAATGATGACGGTGATGGTGATAGTGGTAGTGATGTTGATAGTAATGTGATTGTGGTGGAGGCGGTGATGATACAAACCTCAATAGTTGCAGCAGCAGCAGTAAGAGGATCCCAAGCATTGTTCCGTATTCCCAGTTGCAGTGCAAAGAGGGAACGTGCACGAAGTGTAATGCAACGTCAACTGAGGTACTTATGTTTACTCTCTCGCTTTCTTTGATGTTTTTAGGCTTTGAAAAGGGTTTTTATTATCTAAAGCAATACGTGAGGCCGCGCAGCACAATCCATATATATTGTGTATAAATATCTCGCTTGTTCTCTTCGCTGTCCAGTCTGCGTCCCTCCAGGTATGTGGTTCAGTCCTCTCCGATTGGACATATTCATTATTTTTATCAAACCAGATGGAAGTTTGTAGAGATATTGTAGAAGTGACGATAAATGTGCAGCTCTGGTTATCGGGTGGGATTTCATCTCACTGCTAATTTATTATAGTGGAACAGTTTAACATTGCAAGGCTGTGTAATCTAGGCAGTGGCCACTAAAGCTGGTCATAAGCTTTTCGAAGCCCTAGGACAGGCATGACCTTTGGGCCCATGTCCTGAAAATGATAATTTTCATCTTTTGTAAAAGGACAAAAATACAGGTAACTAGACTGCCATAGAAAACTCTTATAAATGGTAGGTTTGTAAATTATATCTCCAGATATGTCCTCTGTCTGCATTAATCCACTTATGGCTGGAACCGGCCCTGTAGCCATATTAATGCTACTTTTTTCTCTTTCTGTTTTAGTTAATCACTCCAGAATGAAGATCGCAGCCTTAATATGTTTTGTTGCCATTGTGGCTGTTGCTGCAGGCAACTCAGCAGAGAAGAGGCCAGGTGAATCATTACTCTTTGACCCAGAAATGACCAGCGACCACTTCCCGATGCCCAAAGGCATCCAGGATCTGAACGCCCTTCATGCTATGCCCGCCCGGGGGATCAGCCCCAACGTCCACACGGGAACTCCTCGTAAGTAACTCGGTTTTGACCAAAGAATCAGTGAAGGCAGTTCTGTGGTTAGGGTCACACATGTTAGTTTTTACGTTTATCCACAAATGTTGCTGTTACTATACTGCTGCTTGCTGGATAGCATGGCAATGGAAGCAGATATTCTCGTCTAATACCATCGCCCCCTTGTCCCGTAACCCAGAAATGACCGCCGACTTCATCCCGACGCCCGACGAGAACCAGGCCTTGAATGTTCTACATTCCATGCCCGTCCAGATGTTGGCAACCAAAGTCCGCGTGGGACCTCCTGGTAAGTATTTCTCTCAACTGTAATAAACAATCTGCATATGTAATTCGGTGTTTTAATAATATAGCAATTAGTATATAACAATATAGATAATATTTGTACTTTCAATTTGTAAGTTTCATATGTTCATTTCCTTGATTTCATTATTTCTACACCTTATCCATTGAATGGTAAACACAATAATTGACCTGGAAATACCGTCCTCACTGAACACAAGCCCCGCCCTTGCCCTCAAACCCAGAGACGACCGGCAGCTTCATCCGGACGCCCGAGGGGGTCCAGCCACTCAGCGCCCAAGGGGGTGTTCCCAATGCATACACGAGATTTCCCTGTAAGAACCTTTCTCACTTATAAGAAACAATTCGTGAAAGTAATTCAATGTTGCGATGGTTTATATAGATATATATTTATATAAAAATGTTTGTTTCTATATATGTATAATGTCTTAAGCAGGAAAATTACTTGCCAGATTATTGAATTCAACAGAATTTTCAAAGTCGCTTGAGAATGTATATGGGTGATACATGTTAGTCTGTTTTTGTCTTTTTTGATGTTGCTATCCTACTGTCCTGTGAATGATCAGCCAATATGATTATGTAACTTGGAAATATCATTCATCCGAACCAGCGCTGCCCTCTCCGCCGAACCCAAGCATGCCCGTCGACTTCCTCCCACCAAGCAACGAGATGCAGTATTCGGATGTCCTCCGCGCAACGCCCGCCCTGGGGGTCGCTCCCGGCGCCCGCATGGAACCTCGAGGCAAGTGATTCTCTTTGGTTAAAAAAAAATGAATGTGAAAGTCATGCAGTCTTATGACAATGAAATGATACATATATACATAGAAAATGTGACTGGTTTAAATTTTTGTTAAAATTCCGAAAATGAAATTCGTTTGCCATTAATGTTAGAAACGTCTTGATCGTCGCTCGCTCTAACGGGAGATGTCTCCATGGCGACATTATAGTTCCCGCATACAAATGAGTCAATTGGGGCTCAAAACTTGCTTTAATGTTATGTCACAAAAGCTATTGTTATATGTCTACTTCTTACAGTGGTGTTATAGATTGTTTTTCTTTTCTACATCACATTTTATTTGTTACTGAAGAGGATATAACAACCAATTGCTCAATAACCAAACGATCTCTGTGACAAGAAAATATTGTTTGTCTTTATTCCTATTTCTGTTAATATCATGTACTGT
>NC_091557.1:23774335-23776835 GCF_042767895.1 Penaeus vannamei
GAGGATAGCCCAGTTTGGAGAACGAACGACGCAGGAAGTCGATCTCTCCATCCAGGTACTGGGGGTCACAGATGCGGAGGGCACGGAGAAACAGCGAGGTGGCAACCCCTCTCTTCACATGTAGTGGATGGTACGAGAAGAAGTGTATGTACATACCACTGTGCATAGGCTTCCTGTATATAGAAAAGGAGAAATGATCAGCAGAGCGATGGACAAGAGTGTCCAAGAAAGGGAGCTTGTCGTCAACCTCCCATTCCACCTTGAAGCGGATGGATGGAGAGAGAGAATTCAGCTGCGACAGGAAATCAGGAAACAGGGCAGGTTATGGGGCCAGAGGGCGAAGACGTCATCTACATATCTCAGCCACATGGAAGGACGAGGGGAGATGGAAGGGAGGAGCTCCGACTCGAAGAACTCCATGTACAGGTTAGCCAGAACAGGGGAGAGAGGAGAGCCCATGGCAACACCGAACGTCTGTGAGTAGAAACGACCCTCAAAGGAGAAGGAATTCGACTCCACACACAGACGAATCAGCTGGAGGAAGACTTCAGTGGGAAGAGGAAGACGAGGATCCTCGGCAGGGAGCTTCCTCTGAAGGAAAGCGAGGACGTCATCAAGCGGGACCTTGGTGAACAGGGAGTCGACATCCAGGCTCAGCATGGACGCCGGCGGGACACCGCGGACACGAGAGATGAAGTCCTGTGAATGGCGAAGGTGAGCAGGAGAGAAGGTACCGAGAAGGGGAGTGAGAGACTTAGCCAGCCAAGCCGCCAGAGGATGCGTCACCGATCCCCGGGAGGAGATGATGGGGCGTAGAGGCACGGCCGGCTTATGGGTTTTAGGAAGCCCATAGAAATGAGGGAGGCGAGGGTTAACGACCTTGAACCTCTGGTAAAGGTTCGCCTCCGGGAAACAGGCTGCAAGCTCTCTCAGACGACGGTGGAAAGTGGCAGCAATGCGTTCCCGCGGGTCACTGGTCAGGGGGGCATAGGTGGAGGCGTCACCTAACAGGTCCTGGGCCTTCTGCAGGTAGGAGGCATGGTCGAGGACCACCACCGAGTTACCTTTATCAGAAGGCAAAATGGTGACATCCTCCCTGCGCAGGCTGTGAAGGGCCTCACGGTAACGCCTGGGGATGGAAGGGTTAGGGTGAAGGAGGGACTCGAGGGCCGGAAGGAAGGCATCAGGCAAGGAGTTCCTATGAGCGGAGATGAACCGGTCAAAGGAAGAAATGATGTCAATAGAGGTAAGGGGAAGAGGGCGGAGAGCAAAGGAAAGACCGAAGCCAAGGAGTTGTAGTTGGTGAGGGGTCAAGGACAGGGAGGAAAGGTTGGTAACCGCGTCGGTGAGGGAGAAGCGGGACCAGGGACTACGGGAGGTGAGGTTGGAGAGTTTCTGGGAAAGGGAGCGGGCATGGGTAGTGGAGAGGAAACGGGAAGAATCGTGGGCCACGTCAGCTAGGAGCTGGAAGACATGGCCGGGGAGTCGTTCCTTCAGGAGGTCGGAACGAACCCGCGAGCGATAGTAGGAAAGCTCGACATCCCTCTTACCAGCGCGGATCCGTTCAAGGAGGAGGGAGCGAGCATAATCAGGAAAAGGAGATCCTCCATCCGAGTGCTTCAAGAGGTTGCCGATCGAGGAAGGGAGCACCTGCTCCTCGAGGCAGTCTCGGAGGAAACGCAGTAGATTCTTCCGTCGGGCCGTGGCGATGACGGAATCCTCGAAAGCGCGAAAGGCAGGAACCAGGTCGGGGGAGGAGGCAAACAGGAACGAGAGAAGATTTCGTTTAACCGTGGGGTCCATGATGCAACGAAAAAACACAATACCGTGTTGATAATATGGAAGAAAAACCCACAATGTACAAACTAGATTTATTGATGAAAGTGAGACAACAGTTTCGGAATCGTCCTCGATTCCATCTTCGGGTCTGAAGAGGCAAGGGAGACGAAGCGGTATAAGAGGGAAAGGAGGCGAAGCACTCGGGAACTACGGGGCAGGAGAGGACAGGAGAACGGAAGCGAAGGGAGGTCAGATCAGGTCGAAGGATCAGGCGGTCTATGTGACGGGTGACCGGCAAAAGGGAGGAGACGAAGGATGTGGGAAGCGAGGAGGCTGTCGGCAGGAGAGAAACCGCTGTTCAAGTTGAAATTGGGCAGCAGCTTAATGAGAGAAGTTTCCACCAGTCTGCGGGCATGGACATCTAACTGGGTTCTTAAGGAATATGCCGAAGAACTCTGTACTCCTTTATTGTTAATATTCCAAAATTCACTAAGACAAGGCAAACTACCAAACCCTTATATAAGAGCGGTGACAAACAAAACCCACTAAATTATAGACCAGTTTCATTAACTAGTGTAGTATGCAAACTGCTAGAAAGAATAATTAGAAAACAATGGGTTGAAATGCTTGAAAAACACGAAATGATATCAAATAAACAATTTGGTTTTAGAGAAGGAAGGTCGTGTGTAACATATCTCCTCTGTTTTTATGATAGAGTTTC
>NC_091557.1:23791835-23795117 GCF_042767895.1 Penaeus vannamei
TATTCAGATCGTTTATTAATTGCTGCAGTTCATCAGCTGATTCACTAAGGAGAACAATGTCGTCTGCAAATCTTAGGTTGTTTAGGTGTTCGTCTCCTATTTTGATACCCTTCCCTTCCCATTCTAGTTTCTTGAATATTTCCTCGAGGCAGGCTGTAAACAGCTTTGGTGAGATGGTGTCGCCCTGTCTAACGCCTTTTTTTAATTGGTATTTTATCGGTTTCTGTGTGGAGTTTGATGGTTGCTGTCCCATCTTTGTATATATCTTCCAATATATTACAATATACCTCCTCAACTCCTTGTTGTTGAATAGCACCTAATACTGCTGGTATTTGTACAGAGTCAAATGCCTTTTCATAATCGATGAATGCCATACACAGGGGTTTCCTATATTCGTTTACTTTTTCTCTTATTTGGGTGAGCGTGTGGATGTGATCTGTTGTTGAGAATCCGCTGCGGAAGCCTGCCTGTTCTCTAGGCTGGCTGGAATCCAGACTGTCAGAGATGCGAGCTGTAATGACTTTCGTGAACAGTTTGTAAGTAACCGAAAGGAGGCTTATGGGTCGGTAATTTTTTAAGTCCTTTTTATCGCCTTTTTTGTGTAACAAGATAATTGTTGCATTTTTCCAGGCTTTCGGAGTTTTTCCGCTGAGAAGACATTTGTTAAAAAGATTAGCAAGTTTCACTGTTGCGATGTCTCCTGCATCTAATATGAGGTCTATACTAATTCCGTCTTCGCCTGGTGTTTTCCCTCTCTTCATGCCTTTAAGTGCTCTTTTTATTTCTTCTTTTGTGATATTAGGTACGTCGCTAGTTACCGCGTTTGCTTCTATTTGTGGCTGTTCGTTTGAGTTGTATAGATCCCTGTAAAAGTCTTCCACTACTTTGATGATTTCATTCTTGTTATATGTTACTTCTCCGTCTGGTTTCTTAATTGCATACATTTGATTTCTCCCTATTCCTAGTCTTCTTTTTGCTGCTTTCATGCTGGTACCTGAAGTCACTGCTTCATTTATTATTTGAGTATTGAATTTCCGTACATCTTCCCTCTTCTTTTTATTTATGGTCTTTGTTAGTTCAACCAATTCTATCTTATCCCTATTTGACGATACTTTCATGTCTCTACGTTTTTGCATAAGCTGTTTAGTTTCTACCGAGTGCTTGCTGGAGCTTCGATTGTCGTTCTTGCCGCCTACTTCAAGTGCAGCCTCTTTTATTATGTCATTGAACTGTTTATTGATTTGGTCGATGTTGAGATCTTCGTCGTGGAGGATTGAATATCTGTTTTGGATGTTTAGGCTAAATTCTGTTGCTCTGATCCTCAAGTTAGCCAAGTTTGGCTGTGGTTTACACATTAGTTTGTTCCTTTCCCTTCTGAGATGTATTTTAATTTCGCCTCTCACCATTCTATGGTCGCTGCCGACATTTACTTTATTTATAACCTCTACATTTTTTATTATATCGCGTCTATTTGAAATTATGAAGTCAATTTCGTTTTTGACGTCAGAAGACGACTTCCATGTCCACTTCCGTTCTAGTCTTTTTTCAAAGAATGTATTCATGATACTGAGTGATCGAGCCTCCGCAAAGTCGACTAGCATTTGTCCCTTCTCGTTCCTAGTGCCTATTCCATGGTTCCCTACTGTGGTTTCTCCCTCTGTCTTTTTACCTATTTTAGTATTAAAATCCCCCATAATTATTGTGAAATGGGTTTTTGTTCTCTCGCTGGCTAAATGAACATCTTCGTAGAAGCTCTCTATTTCTTCATCACTGTGGCTGCAGGTTGGAGCATAGACTTGAATAATTTTTAAGTTGTACCTAGTGTTTAGTTTTATTGTTACAGAAGCCACTCTTTCGCTGACACTATAAAATTCTACGATGTTCTTTTCTAAGCGTTTTTGTATTAAGAATCCTACCCCTAATTCCTGTTTGCTACCCAGAGGTTTTCCTCTCCAATAGAGCACGTGTCCCTCATTTATTAACTTCTGCTCTTCACCTAGTCTTCTAACTTCGCAGAGTCCTACTACATCCCATTTAATGGAAGAGAGTTCCTCTAGTAAAGCTAGTAAGTCGGATTCAGTTCTCATGGTCCTTATATTGTATGTGCGAAGGATCATCAACGTGGGGCGGCCTGTCTTTACCCGGATATTTTTAGCACCCCCTGCTCCGGAGCGATCCTGATCGCCGCCGTAACCAGAGGCTCCTTCGCCTCCGGGGAATGAGGGACATATATATATATATATATATATATATATATATATATATATATATATATATACATAAATATATATATATATATATATATATATATATATATATTTATATATATGTATATATATATACATATATATATATATATATATATATATATATATATATATATATATATATATACACACACACACACACACACACACACACACACACACACACACACACACACACACACACACACACACATATATATATATATATATATATATGTATATATATATACATATATATATATATAAATATATATAAGTATTAATATATATACATATATATACATATATATACAAATATATATATATATACATATATATACAAATATGTATATAAATATATATATACATATATATATATTTATATATATATACATATATATATATTTATATATATATATACATATATATATATTTATATATATATATACATATATATATATATGTGAACCTTGTGTAAGACTACCAGTAATACAACAACAACAAGAAAAGTTATAACAATATTGATGATAATTGTGAAGATGATGATGAGAATGATGATGACAGAAATGACGATGGTGATAACAAAATCCAGGTTCACAGAAAGGGTCTGACTGTATATTATCAGATTTACAGTAAAAAAAGATTGCTTTTTATTCCATTACGCCCAAATGACCACCGTTCGTTAAGCTTACTGTACTCCAAGGCTGACATTTAAGGAACACCGAATGGAGTTCTTTAGAAGGGCCGAACAGACACTCCTGGAATGACCAACGGGGCGCCATTAATGAACTATGTTTTATTGCCAAAGTCTAGAGAAGTACTTTTTCTCGATTTTGGCACCAGGTGTCCTTCGAGCCGGCCCTAAGCGAAGGTGATATACACCAGGAATTAAGAATAGACTTATAGCACCTACTGACAAGAGTATTGCGATATGCTGTAAGTGGATATAGAAGGAATCACCGTGATTATTCTTTTACAGGATCATATATCTAGCACATTCAAGTGGATAGTGAATATAGCGGATCAGGTCAGTACT
>NC_091557.1:23838117-23843117 GCF_042767895.1 Penaeus vannamei
AATCGGGATGAACGACTGAAGAAAAACGACCAGAGAGATGGTTGCTTACTTACCATCATTGCAAGATACGGTTTATATCCATCATTCTTTTTCTTAAGAATTATAGAAATGCTATGATCACCTAAAGGAAACGCAGGCACAGAGGTATAGGAAAAGGTTACAGAGACACAGAGGCTAAGGTACATGAAATGGGTTGATATACATACATCTATTGGTATAGGAAAAGGTTACAGATAGTAGACATACAGGGAAAGAATAAGGGATTTAGTAGAAAACTACAGGAAAAAGTTACATATAGATAGATGGATATACAGGAAAAGGATGAGGGATATGGTGAAAAGAGGATATAAAAGGGTTATAGATAGCTAGACATATAGAAAAAGGATAAAGGATATGGCGAAAAAATACAAGAAAAAGGTGCAGAGACGTGGATAACAAAATGAGTCCTTTTAGTATTTCATCTTTTTACGCTGATAAAGAATACCATTTAAAGATAAGTATGATAAACAGAGATTCCAAAGGCAAGGAAAATCTATCAAGTATAACAACACATTAGCATATGTTTGTTGAGGTGAATCCAACAATCAATTACAAGGAAGAACATGAATTGTCATTACCTACACATAATTAATCTGGTGTCATGATCGAGGGTTCAATCTAAATCTACCAGACATCAATACAGTGCCATATTTCAGGACATTACACTTCATCTTAGTTGTTTACGGCCTAATACTTACGGTAAAACGTATTAACTGTAGCAAACCATACTTATATAAATACATAATCTCTCTTAACGTACAAATGTTAAAGAGAAGGTAATTATATACATTATATATAGAAACTTATTGCAAACACAGTTACAAAAATAGGTCACGGTTTACTTTGCGCAGAGTCCTAAAAGAAATGTGAAAAATAAGAAAGGTAGTACATATACTTAAAGTATAACATCCTCTTTTCTCTTGTAATTAAAACTCCCGTGTTTGTTTACCATATAGATTGATGTATCATTTGTGAAATTTTTTTCTTTATTTTTTTTCGCCTTTTCTGGCAAATATTTTTTTATATGCTCTTATCAGACAATATTCCTAAACCATAATACAACAATTCGATCGTATTTTCCAAATCATAGATATACCGTCCTGTGCTGAATATATGCAACGTACCTGGCTTTTTGGAAGACAACTAGGGAAATGTTGTAAACTCCATCACAGTTCGAACTGTACTAGTTGTGTGGGGGTTATCAGGGCCTATGTTGCAACCAATTATCTTGCACTTACGTGTTGTACAGAGGTTGTTACAGGAATCGGTTACTGGAATGGGAGAGATATAGAAAGAGAAAAAGCAATATGTGATTTTCTTTCTCTTTACGGAAAACGCAAAATATATCAAACATATCAAAGTCCAACCGTTGTTCCATACCACATGCCACATGGGACATGTGGCATGACATACTTCCTCCTCCTCATTGTCAAGTGAATTACAACTATATGGGCATTGCTTTGAAAAGAAATTATTTTTAAAAAATCCTTTTCATCCTACGAGGGAATCTGTATTGTTTTTATCTACTTTGACGCGCAGTTTTCTTCACTTAATTGATATATATATTGTAGCGGGTTGTCTTACCATTTAGTAGCACCTCTTTCATACCTCAGCAAGTTGGGTTTTCGGTTCATCAATCCTTCTTTTTGATTTGCGTTGACATCACCTTTATTTTCTTTATCGATCTGTTTCGCTCTTAATTCTCTCTCTCTTCTCTCTCTCTCTCTCTCTCTCTCTCTCTCTCTCTCTCTCTCTCTCTCTCTCTCTCTCTCTCTCTCTCTCTCTCTCTCTCTCTCTCTCTCTCTCTCGCTCTCTCTCTCTCAATCTATCTCATCTCCCTATCTCTCTCCTCTCTCTCTTTCTCCCTATCTCTCCTCTCTCTCTTTCTCCCTGTCTCTCTCCTCTCCCTATCTCTGCCCTCTCTCTCTCTTCCTTTCCCCATCTCTCTCTTCTCCCAATCTCTCTCCTTTTCTCTTTTACTCCTCGCTTCAAACAATCCTACTGACCGATAATTATCTACGTGTCTCATTTCGACTATTTACGTACATAAGGGAAAATAAGACATAGTGTACAGGCTGCAAGGGCAGTGATGGTACTCATGCATCTCCCTTTGGTACAGAGGACTAGAATGTACGAGGTCAGTTGATACATTCATACATACATACACATTTATGCAGATGTACCTATTACGAGAATGTGTATGTGTGTGCTTGTGTTTGTGTGTAGGGGTGGGGGTTGCGTAGGGGGGTGGGGGTTGTGTAGGGGGTGGGGGTTATGTGTGTGTGAATTCATTTTGTAAATATTCTGTGACAATATATACACGATTCTTTTCTCGTGTATCCCCTTTCGTGTTTTGCTTTCGCCCCCTCTCGCCCAGCCCCGTTTATTCCTTCTCTCCCTTCCACCCACTTTGGCTCAAATTCTACTGTTGACTTCCAGCGAGAGGGCTGATGACTATTCACTTCATGCCGAGAGGTAATTGTGATAATTAATCCTATTACGTTCTGTTTTAAGCTGTAAACATTTTTCCCCTTTCCTTCTTTTTCCGTAACTTGCTTCGCGACGAGCGAATGGGAATCACCAAAGGACTAGACGACGGTAACCTTCCTGCTGCCGGTCACGAGGGTCTGCTTCTCCCCCGCGCCCTCCTCGCCCTCGTCGCCGGCGGACGCCCCTCCCTGACGCCTCCTGCAGGAGTCGTCCAGAGACATCCTCGACTGCGGCCGCTCCTCGCTGTCCCCGGGAGGCACGCCGTTCCTGCCGAGGGCGCTCCCCTTCGTCGAATTCTCCTGCCGCCCATCCTGCTGATGGCGCTGCGGCAGGAGGGTGGTGGCGGCGTGCAGATCCTCGCCCCCCTGCGACGCCCTTCCGCTGTCGCCGAACACGTTGCCGGACGGAGAGACCTTGCTCCCGGTGCTGTGCGCGCGGCTCGGCCTGCGGAAGGAGGGGGGGGGTGAGGAACGGCGCCGAGATCGCAACAGACATTGCAGAATACAGTAGCTTCTCTCCCTAAATAGCTATTTATTTATTCATCTATCGGTCTCTCTCTCCCTCTCTCTCTATCTATCTATCTATCTATCTATCTATCTCTTTCTCTTTCTCTCTCTCTCTCTCTATCTATCTATCTATCTATCTCTTTCTCTCTCTCTCTCTCTCTCTCTTTCTTTCTCTCTCTCTCTCTCTCTCTCTCTCTCTCTCTCTCTCTCTCTCTCTCTCTCTCTCTCTCTCTCTATCCCTCTCCTTCTCCCTTTCCCTCCTCTCTCTTCCCTTCTCCCTCTCCCTCCTCTCCCTTTCCCTCCTCTCTCTCCCCTTTCTCCCTCTCTCTCCCCTTCTCCCTCTCCCTCCTCTCCCTCCTCTCCCTCTCTCATCCCTTCTCCCTCTCCCTCCTCTCCCTCCTCTCCCTCTCTCATCCCTTCTCCCTCTCCCTCCTCTCCCTCTCCCTCACCTCTTAGGGCAGCACGTGCAGTAGTCCGCCATAGTCCAGTACTTGCCGAACTCCTCCCCTTCCTGCAGGCTCTGCGGCAGGTGCTGGTGCAGCGTCTCCGGCAGCATCAGGGAGAAGACGCCGCCCAGGTTCAGGAGGACGCCCATGATGATCAGCGGGAGGACCATCATCTCCGATCCCTGCGATGGGCGGCGGCGGGACCCGTTAGAATGGGGTGAAAGTGATGTTGCTGATGATAATGGAGATGGTGATGTTGCTGATGATAATGGTGATGGAGATGGTGATGGTGGTGATGATAATGGTGATGGTGATAATGATATTGACAATGATGATGGTGATGATAATGATATTATGAGGAGGAGGAGGATAATGTTATTGACAATGATGATGATTATATTATGATGATAATGATGATGAGGAGGAGGATGAGAATTAGGATGTGGATGTTGTTAATGAGGATGAAGAGGATGTCAATACTGGCAACAACAAAAACTAAGACGAAGTCTGGAATAATAGAATAAGAAATAAAAACCAAAACAAAACCAAAATTACTTCCCACACAATCAGGCCAGCCCACAACGCCCCTCCCTACCCACCCCTCCCTTGCCTAACCTCACCCCATCCCTCTCTACCTACCCCACGCCACCCTCCTTTTCCTCACCCCTCCCCGCCCAATCCACACCTCCCCACCCCTCCCTACCTACATCTCCCCTCCCTTCTCCCTACCCACCTTCACCCCTCCCTTCCCTACCTACGCCTAACCTCCCTCCCCTCCCTACCCACACCTCCCCTCCCCTGCCCTCCCTACCCACCCTTACCCCTCCCTACCCACCCTCACCCCTCCCTTCCCTACCTACGCCTCCCCTCCCCTGCCCTCCCTACCCACCCTCACCCCCTCCCTTCCCTACCTACGCCTCCCCTTCCCTCCTTTACCCTCCTCTCCCTCCCCTCCCCTTCCTACCTACACCTCCCCTCCCCTCCCTACCCACCCTCACCCCCTCCCTTCCCTACCTACACCTCCCCTCCCCTCCCTACCCACCCTCACCCCCTCCCTTCCCTACCTACACCTCCCCTCCTTTACCCTCCCCTCCCTCCCAACCCCCCTCCCTACCCTCCCCACCCCCCTCCCCTCCCCCACCCAACCCCCTCCGCCGAGCGAGCGTCTCACGAGGTGGTTGATGAGCGGGATGACGATGGGGCCGACCATGCCCGCGACGGCCGACACGGAGAGGCCCATCCCGCGCACCACCGTCGGGTACAGCTCGGAGGCCATCAGGGGCAGGACCACGAAGCTCGACGAGATCCCGAACTTCCCGACGCAGTAGAGCACCAGCGTCACCAGGGGGTCTGCGGGAGAAGGGGGAGGGAGGGAGGGAGGGAGGGGGAGAGATATCGGGGGTTAGTGGGGGTTTTCTGGGATTTATGTACGGTTGAGGGTGGGGTGGGCGTTTTTGGGGTGTTGCTGGGGTTTAGGGATAATGTTTTGGCTGTTTGCTTTTTTAGCTGCGTTTATCGG
>NC_091557.1:23873117-23878117 GCF_042767895.1 Penaeus vannamei
GCGGCTGTATTGCTGAGTTGAACTGTCGTACGGTATGCTGGAAGTGACGTAAGGAGGTGTCAGATTTAGCCGGGATTAAAATGCGTGTTGTGAGACTGCGACATGTGTTGGGCTGTAAGATATTAAGCGGGGCTGTGACGCTTGAATCAAGTAAGTAAGGGACCTTTCTCGCTCGCTCTGCGTCTCACGCATTCTTTCTCTGTCTCTGTTTTTCTCTATCTATCTGTGTGTCTAGCTATGTATCTGTGTGTCTATCTGTCTGTTTATCAATCTATCTATCTATCTATCTATATGTGTATATACATATATGTATATATGTTTGTATATATACATATATTTATAAAACAGTGATTTATGTATTTAATGTTAGCATAAAATTGTTGGTAGCAGATAAAGTGTGAGAAAAACTGAGCAAGAAATATACCTCATTACCGCCAGCTGAAGTATAATAATCATAAGAGAACAACCAAAAGAGAAGGCAAAGCATAAGTCCCGTGTGCCTAGGATAAATTTATCAAGAGACTGCCCACACAACCCAAGGGGAAGAGGGGGAAGAGGGGGAGAAGGGGGACATGGAAACCCCAGGGGAAAGAGTACATGCCCTCCCATATTCACCAGAGAGACGAACCCTCCGGTATGTATACCTACTCAAAAGCTGAAGCAAATGCACACACAAACACATCCGCATACGTAGATGCACATGCAGACTCAATGGCAAACACACATACAGAAAGTGAGAGAGAGGGGGGAAATAAAAACTGAGAAAGAGAGAGTCAGAGAGAGAGCAGGGGGGCAGAAAAAAAGAGAAAGAGAGAGAGAGAGAGACAAAAGGGAAGCAGAAAAAAGATAAATAGAAAGAGAGAGAGAGAGAGGGGGAGTAGAAAAAAGAGAGAGAAGTGGGGGGCAGAAAAAAAAGATAAATAGAAAGAAAGAGAGAGAGGGGGGAGCAAAAAAAAAGAAAACTAGAAAGAGAGAGAGGGTGGGAGAGAGAGAGAGAAGGGGGAGCAAAAAAAGATAAATAGAAAGAGACAGACAGACAGACACAGAGAGAGAGGGGGGCTGGAAAGAGAGAGAGAGAGAGAGAGAGAGAGAGAGAGAGAGAGAGAGAGAGAGAGAGAGAGAGAGAAAGAGAGAGAGAGAGAGAGAGAAGGGGAAGAAAAAAAGAAAAATAGAAAAAAAGAAAGAAAGAGAGGGAGAGAGAGAGAAAGAGAGAAAGAGAGAGAGAGAGAGAGAGAGAGAGAGAGAGAGAGAGAGAGAGAGAGAGAGAGAGAGAGAGAGAGAGAGAGAGAGAGAGAAGGGGAAGCAAAAAAAAAAAAATAGAAAAAAAGAAAGAAAGAGAGGGAGAGAGAGAGAAAGAGAGAAAGAAAGAGAGATAGATAGATAAATAGAGAGAGAGAGAGAGAGAGAGAGAGAGAGAGTAGCAAAAAAAAGAGAAATGGAAAGAGAGAGAGGGGGGGGGGTGTACACACAAGGGGAAAACAAAGTCCATCTCACCTGAGGTTCTTCGTCACCTCTGTTGTAAAATTGAGATCGTCGAGCTTCTGCAGGCGGCACCAGTGGTCGGGCGTGGAGGCCATGAAGAGCTGGTTGTAGGCGTGGAACCCGCACGGCATCGTCCCCGGCAGGAGGAGGAACCACAGGATCAGCTTCTGGTAGGTCCCGTACTCGCCGATGTCAGGGAGGATCTCGTCGAAATCCATCGCCGGTCGTCGGGTGAATGAGGATGAGGAGAGAAGAGGATTGCCGACTCCCTTGGAATTTGGTGGATGTTTTCGTTAATGAGGGAAGCGGTATAAGCTACTTCGCGTGCGTGAGAGATGCGTTATTCACTGGTTGCTGTTATGATCACTTTATTGACGTTTATTTTTCTCTCTCTTGCTTTCTCTTTTCTAACTTTCCTGGTCCTGCAAATAAAAGAGGGGGGGGAGGGGTAGGAATATCCTGAAAAGATAATAGTTGGAATTAAAGTCGAGCTGCATGACAAACAACTCCCAGTCCTCCGTTTTCCTAAACCGCTACGATCTTGTCAACAAGAGATTATGCTTTACGGTGCTTTGAGTTTTGTAGTCTGGCGGGTCTTTGAAGGTGGTATGAAATTGGTATGGCAGGGAAAAGACACAACAGACGTGGGGCCGAGACGGACGCGGTGGAATGTACATCTGGAATTCCAGAATGAGTGGCTGCGTCGGCTTTTCTATGGCTGTGTTGATGATTGAATGACTGGAGAGGCCTGTCATGCATATTTTTTTCCGTATTTCTCTCTTTCCCCTCTTATTTCTCCTTTTCCCCTCTTATTTCTCTTTTTTCCCGTCTTATTTCTCTTTTTTCCTAAAATGTGTCTTTAGTTACATATACGTGCCATGTTGTAATTTATCTGTTTGTTTATTTTCTGAATATGTATCTTAGTTGCATGTATGTGTATATTGTTTGTTGTTTTTTTAAGTAATTCTAAGTAGCGTATATGCGTAGAGTTTTTATTATTATTTTCACTAAAAACATTCCTAGTTTCATGTATGAGTATATCATTGCTCGGTATTTTTCCCTGAAACCCACCTTTTCCAAATCTCTTTCAAAAACGTTAGGTGCGCAATTACTCCCCGCCCTCCACTCCTTCTCCACTGAAGAAAAGTCTCCGAGACATAAAGGCTTTAAACGTCGACCATTTTGCTCAGAATCTCCCACCATGTCAGCAGTAACAGAGCGTTAATCTTGTCTACTGCCATTGATTTTGGTTCCATCTTCGTTGTTTTTCTTTCATGTAAAATTTTCTACTTTCTCTCTCTCTCTCTCTCTCTCTCTCTCTCTCTCTCTCTCTCTCTCTCTCTCTCTCTCTCTCTCTCTCTCTCTCTCTCTCTCTCTCTCTCTCTTTGTCAGTCTTTATCATTATCATCTTCTGTGGTCTTTCAATCGGATACTACTTTCATTATCGTTAGTGTTATATTTATTACTTTTATTATCATTACTAATTATCATAATTATGATTATAATTGTTATCATCATCATCATTATTATTATCATCAATGTTATTATCATTATCATTATTATGATCATAATTATTGTTATCATTATTATTGTTTTCAGTATTATTATGATTATTATCATTACCACTATTGATATTATCATTATCAATATCATTATCATTGTTTTGTCGTTTTTATCATTATTGTCCTTATCATCATTATTATCATTATTGTCATCCCTACCATGCTTATTGTTATTATTATCATTGTCATTATTATCATCATCGTTATTATTATTATTGTTATCATTATTATTATCATTTACCATTATTATCATTATTATTGTTGTTATCATTATCATTGTTATAAACATTTTCATTATCATTATTATAAACATTTTCATTACCATTATTATCATCATTATCATTATCATCATTACTGTTATTATTATTTTTATTATTATTATTATTATTATTATTATTATTATTATTATTATTATTATTATTATTATTATTATTATTATTATTATTATTATTATTATTATTGTTATTATTATTATTATCATTATTATTATTATTATTATTATTATTATTATTATTATCATTATTATTATTATTATTATCATTATTATTATTATCATTATCATTATTATTATACTAATAATTATTATCATTATTGATATTATTATTACCATTATTACTATCATTATCACTATTATCACTATTATTTTCATTATCATTATCATTGCTTTTATGTTAATATCATCATTATTATTGTTGTTGTTGTTACTGTTTTCATTGTTATCACCGTTATGATCATTATTATCATTATTATCACGTTTACCATTATCAATATTGTTTAATTTATCACATTCGGATTTCTAATTGAAATATTGATTTTCACCGTCAATATCATAATGACCTTTTCATCATCATTATTAATTACTATTTCATTATTCCTATTACTTTATCGTCATCACGATTATCAGTAGTAGTAATCATCATCATCATGTCTTCACATCATCATTATCACCATCATTATTGTTGTTATCAATATTATTACTGTCTTTGGCTCACTTATTATCATCATTATCATCATCGAAATCATATTCATAGCTCTTATCATAGTTGTTTTCACTATTGTTTTGTTGTTGTTGTCAATGCTATTTACGTCATCATTTCTGTTAATACTATTATCATTATTATTGTTATTGTTATATCTCTATTCTTATTAGTATTACTATCATCATTATCATCATCATTGCCATCATTATTATCATATTCTTATTATAATTACCATTATTATTCCTATCATTACGATCATTAATATCATAACTACTAGTAGTAATTGTTATAGTAGTAGTATATTTAGTTATTTTTATCAGCATCGTCATCATCATTGTTTGTGACATAACCTTCATTATCAATATGATTATTATTTTTCTTATTTTATTTTTTTTTATTTATTTATTTATTTTTTTTATCAGAGAGTATGATAACTTGAAATTCCATATGACAATTTTCAGCTGGGTGAAAACAGGCGCTCCCCTCAATGGCGACCATTTTACCAGCTGATATCCCACAGACAACAACCCACGCGAGTTTTTTCCCTTTTATCAGGAATCTAAAAAGCCTTATGTTTTACGTTCTAATTCATGAATCACGAAACGGAGGTGTTTATATCATAATCCGATTTTCTAGCTTTTAACAGCTTTTACGTGCAAGGGACATATTGCGACTATTTGCAACTGTTTGAGACGCGTAAAATGAAAATAAAAATAATAATCTCCTTTGACAGTCTCTTAATTACTTTTACTTGCATTGGGAATTCGTAAAAAGTGCTAGAAAGGTTGAGGATTTCCCAAATCATTATGATGCTTATTTATGTTTTGTCTGTTTATGTTTCGTTTTGACACTTAGGTAAAACGTCCGCGATTCGGAAATAATCTTTCCTGTTTACCTTTGCCATTAACGCTGCTACTCTCTTCAGAACAGCTGAATATGGCAAGCTTTATGTAAGTACATTAAAGTGACCTTTTAT
>NC_091557.1:23895617-23898117 GCF_042767895.1 Penaeus vannamei
TATGCCCTCTCCCGGGTGCAGGAAGGGGTGTCAGTCATTTCTGAGTCTGTTTTCATCATTTTTTCATCACATATTTTGGTGAAAATACATAACATAGAAAAAATATAAATGAAATGCTCTATATGATAAAGTTCCTACCCAATCTCTAGAGAACATCACAGTAGTGATATTGATAATAATACTAATAATAATGGTGATAATAATGATAATAATAACAATAACAATAAGAAGAACAACAACAACACAAGAACAATAATAATGATGATATCACTGACGATAATAATAACAACAACAATAATGATAATAAAAATAATAAAAATAGTAATAACAGTGATAGTGATGGTAATAATAAGGAGAAAAATGAAAACAATAACAGTGATAACACTATTAACAAAAACAGAAATCATAATCATAACCCTAAAAAATAATAATAATAATGACAATGATGATGATGAGGAGGAGGAGGAGTAGGGGAAGGAGGACAATGATGATAGTAGTAGAAATAATGTTGATGATAAGGATTATGATATCAATAACAATAATAATGATGACAATAATAATAGTAATGATAATAATGGTAATAGTAATAATAAATATAATACCTACAACATGAACGTTATAATAATAATAAATGCATTGATAATGATAATGAATCTAAGAAAATAATAATAATAATAATAATAAATGCAATGATAATGATGATAATAACAATGATATTAATAACAATAATAATAACAATGATAGTAAAGATAACAATGATAATAAAGATAATAATGATAATAAAGATAGTAATGATAATAATAGCACTAATGATAACAAAAATAATTATAATAATGATAATAAGAATAATCATAATATCAACAATAATAACATTGACAATAAGAATAATAAGAATAATTGAAATGATAATAATAATAACAATTACTTTAATAGCAAAGATGATGATAATGATAATGATGACAATAATAATAATAATAATAATAATAATAACAATAACAATAATAACAATAATAATAATAATAGTGATTATGCTAATAGTAGTATTAATAACAACAAAAATGGCAATAATAATAATAATAAAAATAATAATAATAATAATAATAATAATAATAATAATAATAATAATAATAATAATAATAATAATAATAATAATAATAATAACAATAATAATAACAGTAACAACTATGATAATGATAAGATAATTATAACAATAATAATAATGATAATATTAACAACAACAACAACAACAAATAATGATAACAATAATAATAATAATAATCATAATAATAAATAATGATAATAATGATGATGATTATAACAATAATAGTAATGATAATGATAATGACGGAAATGATTATAAAAGAAATAATTATGATATTAACAGTATCAATAATAATAACAATAACAATAATAATAATAACAGCAACAACAAAAATATGGACAGTAATAATAACAATTTCATTTATGTTATTACCATTGCTATTATCATCATTATCATTGTTACCATTATCATTTTCATCAGTAGCAGTAGTAGTAATACCACCATTACTTATCATCATATCTAATGTTAATGATGATAAGAATAATGACGACGACGACGACGACAACGAGAGGTACTCAGAGAGCGCATACCTCCGCCAAGGCAACAGTGTCACTGATGCAATAAAAGTATTCACGCCAAAAGAAATACCGGATCATCGCCAAAATTTAATGACGTCAAAGTTGGGCAAAGACACACCTCATTTTTTTTTAATTATCCTGCTAACCAATTAACCGACAAACTAACCAAACAACCAAAAATACAACTTTTGCGGAGGTAATAATATTAACAGTAACAATGATAATGGTAATGATAATAACAATAAAAATAATTCTAAGCAATAATAATGATAACGATAATAATAACAGTGATGATGAGAACAAATATCAAGAGATAATTCATCTAACCAAAAGCAGAACAGCGAGAATGAATGACTTGTCAAAGCAAGAAATTATTGACAGGTTTCGATCCAACCTGTCATTAGAAGGCCATGTCCTGCTCACTTATTCATCCTCATTTACATATTATTGTCTGTGCTGTCAGTGACGAAGAAGAAAATAAGTGAAGGAAGGAAGGAAAGAAAGAAATAGAAACGCATTGAAAGAAGAAAAGAACGGAAGGAAAGGTGAAAAGAAGGGGAATGATAGAAGGTAAGAGGAGAATGAAAGAAAGTAAGAAGGGAACCGAAAAAGGAAAGAAGGGAATGAAAAAAGAAAAGGTGATGAGAGGTGAAAAGAAGAGAAGGAAAGAAGTAAAGAAGGGAACCAAAAAAGGAAAGAAAGGAATGAAAGAAAGAAAGAAAGGAATGGGAGATGAAAAGAGGGAATGAAAAAAAGAAAGATTAAAAAAGGAAAGTGAGGATTGAAAAAAAGAAAAGAGGGGATTGAAAAAAAAGAAAGAGAAGAAAGAAAGAAGGGAACGAAAGAAGGAAACACCGGAATGAAAGAAGGGAATGAAAGT
>NC_091557.1:23903117-23908117 GCF_042767895.1 Penaeus vannamei
AGGATTTTGCTTTGGGTAAATATTGCTGAGTCACTACAACGCCCTCTGCCCACAATAGACTGCCTGGTATGGATCGGCGATGTAACAAAAGTTGAAGCAAATAAACATGAAGCGAGAAGAATGATGATGAAGCTAGGAAATGGAGATGGTGATGGTGAGGGTGAGGGTGGTGATGATAATGTTGATGATGATGTTGATGTTGATGTTGATGTTGATGTTGATGTTGATGTTGATGTTGATGATGATGATGATGATGATGATGATGATGATGTTGATGTTGATGTTGATGTTGATGTTGGTATTGATATTGATACTGATGGTGATGTTAATGTTGATGATGATAATGATAATATTGTTGATGTTGATATTAATATTGATGATGGTGATGACGATGATGAGGGGGAGGAGAAGGAAGTTAATGATGTTGATACTGATATTGATGATGATGATGGTAGTGGTAATGATGTCAATAATAAAAGCAGCAACAATGATTATAACAATAGATAATGATGATAATAATGAGGCAATAATGAAATGACAATATGCCAAGTTTGAAACACACATACACACACATAAATACATACATACAAACATACATACATACATACATATATATATATATATATATATATATATATATATATATATATATATATATATGTGTGTGTGTTTGTGTGTGTGTTTGAACACACACAGAGACCCTCTTGATGGTGCGCGCGCGCGCGTGTGTGTGAGTGTGTGTGTGTGTGTGTGTGTGTGTGTGTGTGTGTGTGTGTGTGTGTGTGTGTGTGTGCGCGCGCATAGTTTTCTGGAGCCTCAGACCTATTCGAGAACGCGGCGGCACCTGACTGAAAGCGACATGCCCGAATAACATCGCTGCATTTCAGTTAACAGTCATCGCTAAACAATCAGTCACCAAATTATTATCAACACCAACCTGTCATCACCAACCAACCCGTCAAGTGTTCCCTGACAGTATCGAAAATAAGAGAAAAAAAAAACGAGTATGTTATTCATGTCCCAAAATTATAGCATGTTTTGCATGTTTTCATAAAAAAATCTTTCTTTTACCACAAACTCTTTCAGTTCACAGACTCGCTCGTTCGCTATCTCTCAACTCCAGCATATGTATATACCGGTGAGCCAGTTTACAGTCCCGTTTAGATTTACTCCCTCAACAGCAGACCATAAGTCGATGAAATACTAAGATAAACGGTGATTGGTTGAGTCGGAGAAATGACGTCACAGCTCAGCGAACGAACAATAATTCCCAACCTTCGCTTAAAAAAAAAATTCTCACAGCAGACTGCACCTCCGCGCAAGAGCATTACTTTCCCGCGCGTAAATCTGGAGCGGATGCGCCACCTTCCGCGTTCCGAGCGACGCAGCTGAAAGGATCGCGTCGCCCGCGGTTGTTTGCGGCCGACTTTGGCGCCAACCCATTTCCCGCTCTTTCATATTCGGGCCTTTTAAAAGTCGCTGTGTGTTTACGTGTTGTGCGTCGTTTTCCTTTTTTAAATGAGGGCGACTGAGCGTAATTTGTTTCGCCGTATTTGGCATCGGGTTCAGTACATCGCATTAACGAAAGGGGCGGTTAGAACCGTCACATTCAAACATTTTTACGCTTTCTTTGCCAAACCTCCCTTACATATAAGAATATTAAAAGCGTCCATAGATCATTAAATCCCCTCGACCACAAACGTAAGTACTACACGCTTCTGAAATAATCATGGATATACCCTTAGCCTCATTGAAAAATACTCACCTCTAATTGACAATATCTTCATCTCTCGCGTATTCGTCACGTCTTCTTCCTATTGCGTAATTGTAGCGAGAAGTGACTCCGAAAGAAGTTGGCCAGATGACGTAAGTTAGAAAACTCACTAATTTCTCTTTATGAGGACAATAGCTGCTGCCCCGACGGGAGGGCTGGCGCGAACGAAAGATTCTGGCGTTCGGAATGTATTGTGGAAGAGGAATTATTCATTAAAAAGAGATGTGTGGTAACCTTTTCTTGGAGTAGCTGTATATCATTAGAATGTCATTAATCGGATTAGAGAAGCATTCGAATCATTTTGAAATTTTATTAATGGGCTTATTTTGGATTCTCGATTTTACTGATGTGAAATTGTTGACTCCCATTTGCATTTTAGTATAAAGGATTTGGATGTAAAATTATCTGAAATTAAACGATCGTATAAAAGATAAAATTCGTTTTATATTTGGAAATGAGTGTGAGACAGAGATTAGCTCTGCGTTCTGATATTGAGATATGGACCACAAAAGAAGAAATGAATGTAAGATGTAACAGAATAAGAGAAAAAAAGAGAAAAGACTAACCACAATAATAACAAAATGACGTAACAAGTGTAGAAACGTGAAAAAACACTACGACATTGTAATAATATTAACGCATAAGTTACATAACGTTCACACACACACACACACACACACACACACACACACACACACACACACACACACACTTACACATACACACGTCTAGAGTGTGCTTGTGTGTAAGCACGTGTAAACCAACCCAAGACCCAAGTCCGCATAAAGGGCTACAGTTTATCCCGCTCATCCCAGCCACAACAATCCCTGCTGAACCAAACCTTCCTTCGCCCGCTCTCCCTCCCTCGCCCTCCCCCCCCCCCTCCCCCGCCCTCCCTCGACCTGTTGCTTCGCTCACCCTCGGCGCTGCACCTGGACTCAGGTCTTTGCTTCGTTTGTGTCCTTTGATTGCGCTGCTCTCTCCGTCTCTGTCTCTCGTCTTTTATCTGTTTCTGTTGCTGCCATTGCCTCTGCCTCTGTCTCTGTTCCTAGCCCTTCCTCTGTTTCTGTCTCATTATTTCAATTCCCCAATCTCTCTCTCTCTCTCTCTCTCTCTCTCTCTCTCTCTCTCTCTATCTATCTATCTATCTATCTATCTATCTATCTATCTATCTATCTATCTATCTATCTATCTATCTATCTATATATATACCTATCTATATACCTATCTATCTACCTACCTGCCTATCTATCTATCTATCTATCTATCTATCTATCTATCTATCTGTCTGTCTATCTATCTATCTATCTATCTATCTATCTATCTATCTATCTATCTATCTATCTTTCTTTCTGTCTGCCTGTCTGTCTATCTATCTATCTATCTGTCTATCTATCTATCTATCTATCTATCTATCTATCTATCTATCTATCTATCTATATATATATATATATATATATATATATATATATATATATATATATATATATATATATATATATATATCCTCTCTCTCCTTTCTCTCTCTCTCCATCTTACTGTCCCTCTACCTCTCTTCTTTTTCTCTCGCTTCCTATCCCTCTGCCCCTTCCTCTTCCTCACACTATATTCTACCTTTTTCCTTCCCCCTTTGTTTGTGTTCGTGCATATGTGTCCGTGTTACGAAATGAACGTTTCTTGTGTATCGAATTACCTCGTAACGTTCCGACCCGTGCGCCCGGGTGAGGCGAGCGCGTCCACCCACCGGAACGCTACGGCGGAAACTTTTTCTCGTCTGACTCCAGAGGAAGCCGCAACCTCGCCACCTGCCACGAGGCGCGTGCTTCGCCTGGGCAGAAGAAGGGAGAAGGAGGGAGAAAGGGCCACAGGATCAACCACTTTGTGCCAACCAAACGACCTCGCATCCTTATCCTCGCGTTCCCACCTTGGCCTCGAGGGCGCCGTTGTGGCATTAGTTCTCGCAAACCGCGGTCGGCGCCCGAGGACTCGTCCCGCTCCTCTGACCCCCCGTCGAGGAGCATCCCGTGGGATCTAAGGAGGAAACGCAGGGGCGGGTCTGCCGCAGGACTCTGACGGGGACAAAGGCACTTGCCAGCACACGTAGCACTCGGTTTCGCTTTTTTTCTTATACTTTGTCTTTTGAATGAGTTTTTGTTGGTGTTGGAAGGTCTTCAACCATTTTTAATGTAAAACCGCGGTCACAACCACGTCCAGGTATCATTTTCCGCCTGCCTGCTAGGAGGGCAGCACATATACTTATCAAGCCCTTATCACAGTCTTCGCCAGGGACTTGCGACGCCCACAAGTGGCAATGCTTCAGCACCTTCTTTGCTTGGCAACACGCGAAGAGAGACCACACGTGCGTTCGACGCTCCCGCGGCCGGACCTGTGGAAGAGCTCCAAGTGACTCCCGCCTTCTGTGCACGCCGTGTCGACACTGGCGAGGGCGCGCGGGGGCGGGACCGGAGGACGACCATATCCACCCCCTCTCCACGGCCGACCTTACCCCCGCCCGTCCCCCGGTACACCCCTAACCTCTGCTGCCCGCGTTCGTGTGGCGACGACGGGGAAAGGGTAATGTTTTGCGCCCTGGGGGACCATGGGCGCAAGGGGAGGGACACGGGGGGTTAATGCCGACTTCCTGAAGCGGGTCAGCGATTGTCACGTAGATTGGCCCGAGGGGAGCGAGGGAGAAGGGGGATGAAAAGCACGGGTGAGGATAATAACAGCTTGTGAGGGTTAAGAGAAAAGAGTGCGGAAGTGGGGAGTGCGGTCCAGGGGGATGCTGGCGATCGCCATGCAGGACTATTGTTGTTCCATGAAAGGAAAATAACGAGGCAGAGGATTACAAGATAACACACGGACGCGAAATAAGCGTTGGTAATTATGATGGTATTGCAAGGTACTGAAGATGGAATAATCAAACAAAAATAATAAGAAAAATAGCAATGGATCGTCAACATTAGATGGAAGGGAGGTATGTAAGACTGATTGATGTAAAATGAAGCGTAATAAGAAACAGAACTACAGTGATAATACGATATCATAGTCTACTGAAGTTTACAGAATTGTGCTGGTAAAATTAAGAACTCTGAGAAGGATAAAAGCCACTTGAATATAACAAACGATATTACACTGTAAATTAATGTTGTCCAATAGCAGGAAAGATACAGTAAACTGTTACATTATGAGTACACGGTTGCGGAGTTAAGTGGCAGAATCTGGG
>NC_091557.1:23930617-23933117 GCF_042767895.1 Penaeus vannamei
ATGGTTAATAAAAATCATCATCATCATCATCATCATCATCATCATCATCATCATCATCATCATCATCATCAACATACTAATAATAACAGTAATACCAAATATCCATAATGATGATACATAAAAAGTATATGCATATATATAATAAAAAGAAAAAGAAAAATATGTGGATGGAAATGAAGAAAAAGAACATGATGATTAATTGGAAGAATAAGGAGAATGAGGTGGAGAAGAAAATGAAAAAGAAGGAAAAGGAAGATGAGGAGGAAGAAGATAAAGAATAAGAGAAAGAAGAAGAAAACAATGATGAGGATGAAGAAGGGGAATAGGAGGAAGAAGAAGAAGAAAGGAAGAGGAGAAGGAGGAAAAAGAAAAAGAAAAAAGAAGATGAGGAAGTGGAAGAGAAATATGAAGAAGATGAGGAAAAGGGAGAGGAAAAAGACAAGATTGAGGAAAAGGAAGCAGAGTAGATGGAAGAACAAGAATAACAACAAAATGATGATTTACTTGGGAGAAAAAAAAATCCTCATTAATGAACAAACAGATTGGAAAATTCATAAAAACAGATAATACCTTGATGTCTCTGTTAGTAAATGATAATAAGCATTCATCATCCCACATATCCATCACTGCCTACTTGCCATGAACAATACATGAACATTTTATGGATACTTCTCATGGCTCCTATCCCTTTACTGTGTCCGTATGTCCAAGATATAATTCACTTTGATGGGTATAATCAAGATAATGAAAGGTGTATGTGACAAGCTATCATAAAGGAAACCAAAGATCACTAATTTGATTTCCAAAGCATTCTAAATCAGGTAAAGAAAGACAAAAATGTATTTATGTAAAGAATATCTACTATTTTGAGAAGGCTATTTATATAATTTTTCTTCTATTTTGGCTAAAACTAAAAGTAAAAATCCAATATGATGTTTTAGGATAAAAAGTAAGAATTAAAAATAAACCTGAGCTACCCTATACAGTACACCATACTTTACATGTCTACCGTATTTTACATAAACTTTTTTGTCTATCATTAAATCTTTCAATTTTTTTCTTTTCCTGAGGTTCTACAATATCTACAGTCTCTAATCATTAACTGATTTCAATCCTCTATAGTATCTGTTTTTAACCAAGTCTAATATTTAAAAGGATTTCTTCTTTTTTTTTCTTTTTTCTTAATGTTCATCTTTTCCCTCTTACTCTTCCAGTTATTTTTTCCCATCCCATTGCTCCATACATAATTTGATATAAAAAATGAATCAATAAACAGAAAAAAAATTAAAAAAAAAGTTTCCCTCCCTGAAGTGTGCATCTAAACATTTAAACATTATAGATGAAAGAAAAAAATGCCCTATAGCATTCTCCTGTATTATAAAAGAAAAAATAGAAAAATCCATCATTAAACAAAATTCTAATCATATTTCAATCAAAACCTAATAATATTTTACAATGACTACATTCTTATCCATACTGGTATATATAAACTCAAGGTAAAATAACCTACTTTTTTAAAGATACTCTGCTTGGCAATTACAAAGATAAGAATTAAGAATAAAAGCCACCAGTACTTTCAGAAATGAGGGAACAGAATTTCAGTAAGGGAAAATTCCTATGCCTCAAATGAAAAACAATAATAATTTTAAAATATAAACATAAAGCTGAAACTTGACTTGAAATACATTCAAATGATGGTCACATCTGGATGCTTCCCTTCCTCTAAAAGAAAACCAATACAAGAAGTCTCCATGAGAAGTTAGACACTCAGTAAACTTGACTTCGCACGCTAAACTACATATTGTACAAACTGAGGTATACTGATCCGAAAGCCAAATCAACTCACAAGTATAATATTATTCAAATGCCACCCCTCGATGTTTGATTTTAAAAAAAGGAAAAGAAGTTTTTCCACTTGTACATGTATTTTCTTTTTTCTGGAATTAATGGTAATTTAGAACATAATGTGAACTGATTTATATATGAAAACCTCTACTAAAATTTTTCTTTAATGTATTATATATGAGCGTTCCTACTAACTACCGAATGAGTATTCACTGCATCTGAGTTATGTAGACATATAAAAAAAGTTTTTTCTATCTTAAAATCACCTTAAAAAAGACTGTATACATATATGATTTCATCTGCGAGATATTTATCTTTTATAGGTGAAATCAAGTTAATGCCAAGGCATTTTCCTTGCTTTGTAGTCATTTAAACAATTTTTGTAATACACATATCCACAACTTATAACACATTCATTATAGTTCTGTACTACTTTAGAGCATGGACAAAAAAGTGAAGGATACAAGAAAATTGAAGATACTAAGCTTAATATATACACAATACACTTTACAGAAACATGTCAGATTAATGTTGGTAATCTAGGCATATCAAAAAGCCACTGAAGTACCTAGAATGTATAAATTTCAAATAAAATTGCATTACTGACAATTACTGGCTGAAGCTGCTTCATTACATCTAATAAATTATACAATTT
>NC_091557.1:23945617-23950617 GCF_042767895.1 Penaeus vannamei
GCCTTACTCATCAAGTATTCCTGAAGGTCCTTCAGGAATTTAACTTTGGTTTTCCCTACACAACCTGAAACATTAAGGTATGCATTATTGTATATTCATCTTTTTTATTTTCATATTAAATCTTAGAAATTTAAAGCATGTACTAATATACATAAAGGTAGTTTGATAAAAGCCCTTGATACCAAATTTTAAGGGGAAGTTAACTGAGACTAAAGGCATCTTTTCCAGCGGTTACGGGAAACGCGACACCTCTTGCACGACAGGAATCGAGCAGACGGTTAATTTTAAATGAGTTGCCAGATGCATTCCTCGTACTTTGGATATTTCATGCATATTCGTACTTATATTGGATATCTATAACACCGCACTACTCACCACAAGATATCAAAAGCTATCTTGGATATCATATTCCAAAATACTGTTTACCTGTTGGAAAAATAACCAGTACAGTAAAATAGCAATTCGTCAATCGCGATCATTCCCATTATGTCACAGAAATGGGCGGAGCTTAGAGGCCTGTCTCGCCTCCGTGTCTCGTGATAGGTGTCGCGCAGCGTTTCGCGACACCCTAATTGCCACCGGAAAAGATGCCTTAAATACTTTGATAACAAAAAAATAGCATTTTTAGAAATATATTCCTCCTTTTGCTCTAAAATAATAGTATCTCTAATAGTTTCCTTAGCAATTAGACTGATATTGATTTGATTTCTAAAAACAAGTAATACGTTAATAGCAAGAAACGGTACACTTATCAACATAATTTTATTGTAATCTGCAACAAGAATTTGAATACCTCCTCATTAATAGCAGTAAAACTTCTACGTTTGACTTTTTTTCATGAGTAATACAAAATCACATCGCCGTCAGCTACGCAAAGAATGTCTAGTTATTTCTAGTATGTAAATGAGGATACTATCCTATGCAGTATTCATAAACCTAAGGAGGACCTAACAAGTAAATATATATATGATCCTTTAACATTATTGAGGAACATGGCAACTTTAATGCATCGAAAAGTGTCTTTTAGATCTGGTAAAGGTATTTCTTCTGCCTTTCATTAAAAAATATCCTAGGAAAAAAAAGTACGATAAGTATTAACAAATTACTGCCGGCCGAATAAATTTGCGGCCACCCAGGATTTTCTCTGGTACTGCTATAGTGCACTAAAATATAACAAAATAATCCCTGATTATGAAAAAAATCTAAGCAAACTGCGTAACACATATCCTTATATCTTAGATTAAATGCATCTAAAATATCTTATTTCATGTCTATTTTTCATTCGAATGCTAATGCCCTCGCCCATACATTTTGGCTTATACTCGTTAAGGGACACGTCTTCGAAAACTGGTGATGATAATAAAATATAAATTAAATTAATATACAACTGTGTAAATATATTATATAATTGTCTTTTGCCTGTACTTCCTTTTCCTTTTACATAATATATGCAAGTTGAATACCATTTAACCTTAATGTTTGTCCAAAAACTAAAACAAATGTTCCTTGTTTTATCATTTGTTCTTCCTTGTTCAGTCATGGAATGGTTGTGTAACATCAGTTATTTTTATAATGTAATTCTTGTAAAACATCGTTTGAGAAGTGCGCTACTTTCTCGTCCCTCAGTTAGCTGCAGAACGGTTTAGCCTATATTGTTATATATGCTCTAAACATGATATGGAAAAGGATGGGAACAATCCCAGGGTTGTCTCTGTGCGAGACAACCCTGGGTGGAGGAGGCCTGCGGGACGTCCTCGGAAGTCGTGACTTGGGCAGCTCGATCAAACCTGTCGTGAGGAGCTCAAGATGGTTCAAGTCCTTGCCTGGCGGCTTGCTATGAGGGACCCTCAGAGGTTCCTCATGGATGCGGCTATGGCGTTAGCCCCCCGATGATGATGAGGATGAGGATTATGATTTTTCCTTGAGCGAGCACACGCCATCAGCAGTATGGCATGAGAGCATTCGATTTCGAAATTAGGAGTGTCTGTTTCTTTGCGTCCTTATTTGTGCATTTCTAAATATTAGAACATAAGTGGCAAAGGATTTTTAGACTTTCCAACACTATTTACCAACAGGCTTATATACACTTGAATGCACTAGTGTTACCATATAAAATCCTAGCTTGATAACCTTAGAGTGGACGCGGATTTATTCGGCCAACTGTGCGAGTCCTGTCATCCGTTCCTGGTGCGGGAACAGAGATCAGCTTTTCGATCAAATGTATATTCATCTGCACATCCACATTAACACGACAGTAGAAAAGAAAGGAAAAGAAAAAGAAAGAAAAAAATACATGTATGTATACACTTACACATACATATATATACATACATACACACACACACACACACACACACACACACACACACACACACACACATATATATATATATATATATATATATATATATATATATATATATATATATATGTATATATATACATATTTACATGTGTATATATCCACACACACACACACACATATTTATAATATATATATATATATATATATATATATATATATATATATATATATATATATATATATATGTGTGTGTGTGTGTGTGTGTGTGTGTGTGTGTGTGTGTGTGTGTGTGTGTGTGTGTGTGTGTGTGTGTAGTGTGTATACTTATATAAATATTTATATATATGTATATTTATATGTATATATTTACATAAATACACACACATGTGTATGTATATATATAGATATGGATATAAACAATGTAATAGCATAATCCACGTTCTAACTCGCTGGGCAGCAGAGCCCGAGCCTCACCGGGCCAGACGCGCACGTGCGGGAAGGGCCGCGAGCAGTTGGGCGTGCCGTTGGTGACGCCCGTGCCGTCCAGGCTGTTCCCCGTCTCCGTGTCCATGCAGAAGCAGTATTCCGTGACGTTGTGCTCATGCGACGTCCGATGGCACTGGATGGGCTGGTACTTCCCGTCGGCGGCGCACTCGGGGATGAAGAAGTTCTTGTTGCCGTCGTTCTCCGCCACCCGAAGGAGCGCCTCGCGGTCCCGCTCGCACGAGGGGGTGGGTCCTTCGGGGTGGGGTGGAGGGGGGCGAACAGTATGATGTTAACAGTAAATTTATAGGGATAATAATGAGAAAGAGAGCAGATGAAATGATAAGGGTGAGTGGCGACATCCTTAAATATTGTATAATGATAAAAATAATTGTATTGTTAAAGATGATAATTTTGATAACAATACACTTACAATAACAAACATTAATAATCGCAGTAGCAGTAGTGGTAATAATAATTATATCAATATCAATAACGGTAATAATAATAATAATAATAATGATTATTATTATTATTATTATTATTATTACACAAATAATAATAGTAATAATAAAGTCATGTAGCATATGTGATATCTAAATGCACATTGTGTAACTTCTACTTGACAAGCGTTTGAAAGACAACGATTACAATAACTGTAACGACGTCAACGGCAATTAGACTCACGAGTAGGCTTCGTCAAATTCCCTCCGCACTTTCTTTTCTTGCACGGTTTCGCTGAAAAACAAGAAAAAAAAATAGTTATATAATATTCACAGAATGAATTATATTACTTTCTTGCTATCATATACACATGCATTATCTATCTATCTATCTATCTATCTACACACACACACACACACACACACACACACACACACACACACACACACACACACACACACACACACACACACACACACACACACACACACACACACACACACACACGTGTGTACGTATTATATAATAAATAAATAAATATATATATATATATATATATATATATATATATATATATATATATATATATATATATATACACTTCCAGAATGACTGATAGATATAGGTATACACACATCATATATTGCATAATTATGTGTCTATGTATTTTTGTTGTATTTCCATACACATGTCACGACTTATCTTCCTTTCTTATTCCGACAGTGTTTCTATAGACCTGTGTATAAAAGTATTGGAAATACGATTACAGAATGGCAAATAACATATGATGTTGATTACAACAATGATAATAATAATAATAACAAGAACAGCAACACAAACACTAACAACAGCAACAAACACCAAAAGACCGCGAAGGGGTAAACAACCCAGCACACGTAACCCAGGCCTTGGTCGCTCGGAGACGTCCCAGCTGCCGCTTGTCCACGCCGAGCAGAGGATGTGATTTCCTCGTTTGCTTTTGCCATTTCCGTCGAGCTGGTGGTTTAGAGGGGCCGGGGACTCGGAGGTTGAAATCCCAAGCTTTCTTTTAAGCGTGGCATTTCGTCTTGCCTACTCATTTATCTGTTTAGTTGTTTATTTCCCGATGGGACTTTTCGTTTCTTTTCCCCATGGGTGAACGTGATAGATGGCGCAAAGGTATTTGTATCTTTCATAAACATATCAGCTTAATGGGATGATTTGAGTGACCATGTAGGTTTGTCTGTGCATGATATAAAGTGATGTAGTACATAAACGAATGCAACAGTAATAGCTACAGAGTTAATGAAATATTAGTTGCTGTTATCATGATGATGATAATGTGATGAGGTCTGTAGTTATGGTGAGGAAAATGACATTGATATAACAATGACAGCAACTGAAGTAAAATGATATAAATAATGATAATACTGATAATAATAATGATAAAAAACAAAGAACAACAGCAATAATGATATTGATAATAAAGATAATGATATGATAATAATGTTGATGGTGATAATAATAATCCCAACCACCATTACCACATGAAAAAAAATCCATAGAATTTACTAGTCCATACCAATACCTGAAATATGTTCGTGATAGGCCGACCCAAACCTTAAAAGAAATGCTCCCCCGCTTTTGCGAATGCTCTCATCCCGTTCGCCAACCCACCGCGCGGCTGCAACTTTATCCGTTCGCATACCGGTGTATCCAGCCTGCGGATTCATTGCTCCATTCGCCCGCCAAAGTCCCTCTCTACTCTTGCACATCTGTCGGTCATTTT
>NC_091557.1:23963117-23965617 GCF_042767895.1 Penaeus vannamei
TTCTCTCTCTCTTTCTCTCTTCTCCATCCCTTCTCTCTCTCTCTTTCTTTCTTCTCTCCATCCCCCTCCCTCTCTATCTCTTTCTCTCTCTCTCCATCCCTCCTCCTCTCTCTCTCTTTCTCTCTCTCTCCATCCTCTCTCCCTCTCTCTCTTCTTTCTCTCTCTCCCATCTCCTCCCCTTCTCTCTCTTTCTCTTCTCTCTCTCCATCCCCTCCCTCTCTCTCTCTTTCTCTCTCTCTCCATCCCTCCCTCTCTATCTCTTCTCTCTCTCCATCCCTCCCTCCTCTCTCTCTTTCTCTCTCTCCATACCTCCCCTTCTCTCTCTCTTTCTCTCTCTCCCATCCCTCCCCTTCTCTCTCTTTCTCTCTCTCCCATCCCTCCCTCTCTCTCTTTCTTTCTCTCTCTCCATCCCTCCCTCTCTCTCTCTCTTCCTCTCTCTCCATCCCTCCCTCTTTCTCTCTTTCTCTCTCTCCATCCCTCACTCTCTCTCTCTTTCTCTCTCTCCATCCCTCCCCTCTCTATCATCTTTCTCTCTCTCCATCCCTCACTCACTCTCTCTCTTTCTCTTTCACCATCCCTCCCTCTCTATCTCTTTCTCTCTCTTCTCCATCCCTCCCTCTCTCTCTCTCTTCTCTCTCTCCATCCCTCCCCCCCTCTCTCTCTCTCTCCATCCCTCCCTCTCTCTCTCTTTCTCTCTCTCCATCCCTCCCTCTCTCTCTCTTTCTCTTCTCTCTCCATCCCTCCCTCTCTATCTCTTTCTCTCTCTCTCCATCCCTCTCTCCCTCTCTATCTCTCTTTTTTCTCTCTCTCCATACCTCCCTCTCTCTCTCTCTTTCTCTTTCACCATCTCTCTCTCTCTCTCTCTCTCTCTCTCTCCATCCCTCCCTCTCTCTCTCTTTCTCTTCCTTTCTCTCCATCCCTCCCTCTCTATCTCTTTCTTCTCTCTCCATCCCTCTCTCTCTCTCTCTCTTTCTCCCTCCCTCCCTCCTCTCTCTCTCTTTCTCTCTCTCTCTCTCCATCCCTCCCTCTCTCTCTCTTTCTCTCTCTCCATCCCTCCTCCTCTCTCTCTTTATCTCTCTCCAACCCTCCCTCTCTCTCTCTTTTTCTCTCTCTCTCTCCATCCCTCCCTCTTCTCTCTCTCTTTCTCTCTCTCCCCCATCCCTCCCTTTCTCTCTCTTTCTCTCTCTCCATCTTTCTCCCTCTCTCTCTCTCTCCTCCTCTCTCCATCCCTCCCTCTCTCTCTCTCATCCCCCTCTCCTCCTCTTTCCATCCCTCCCCCTCTCTCTCTTTCTCTCTCTCCATCCCTCCCTCTCTCTTTGTTTCTCTCCATCCCTCCCTCTCTCTCTCTTTCTCCATCCTTCTCTCTTTCTTTCTCCATCCCTCCTTCCTCTCTCTCCCATCTTTCCTCCTCTCCTCCTCCATCCCTCCTCTCTCTCATCCTCCTCTTTCTCTCTTCATCTCTCCATCCCTCCCTCTCTCTCTCTTCCTCTCTCTCCATCCCTCCCTTCCTCTCTCTCTCTCTTTCTCTCTCCTCCATCCCTCCCTCTCTCTCTCTTTCTCTCTCTCCATCCCTCCCTCTCTCTCTCTCTTTCTCTTCTCTCTCCATCCCTCCCTCTCTCTCTCTTTCTCTCTCTCTCCATCCCTCCCTCTCTCTCTCTTTCTTCTCTCTCCTCCATCCCTCCCTCTCTCTCTCTTTCTCTCTCCTCCATCCCTCCCTCTCTCTCTCTTTCTCTCTCTCCATCCCTCCCTCTCTCCTCTCTTTCTCTTTCCCCTCTCCATCCCTCCCTCTCTCTCTCTTTCTCTCTCTCCATCCCTCCCTCTCTCTCTCTTTCTCTCTCTCTCCATCCCTCCCTCTCTCTCTCTTCCTCTCTCTCCATCCCTCACTCTCTCTCCATCCCTCCCTCTCTCTCTCTTTCTCTCTCTCTATCCCTCCCTCTCTCTCTCTTCCTCTCTCTTTCTCTCTCTCCATCCCTCCCTCTCTCTTCTCTCTCTCTCTCTCCCTCCATCCCTCGCTCTCTCTCTCTCCATCCCTTACTCTCTCTCTCTCCATCCCTCACTCTCTCTCTCTCCATCCCTCACTCTCTCTCTCCATCCCTCACTCTCTCTCTCTCCATCCCTCACTCTCTCTCTTTTCTCTCTCTCCATCCCTCCCCCTCTCTCTCTTTCCTCTCTCCTCCATCCCTCCCTCTCTCTCTCTTTCTCCTCTCCTCCATCCCTCCCTCTCTCTCTTTCTCTCTCCATCCCTCCCTCTCTCTCTCTTCCTCTCTCTCCATCCCTCCCTCTCTCTCTTTCTCTCTCTCCATCCCTCCCTCTCTCTCTCTTTCTCTCTCTCCATCCCTCCCTCTCAATCTCTTTCTCTTTGACACTGGAGGTGATGAGGTTACCAAACGGTTTCTGATGTTATCATACTTACTAAATTTTTCGGCTTATCTTGTTTTTTTCCGCAGACCATGAGGAAATGGAATGCGTGAACAAAATATAAGAAAAAATGGTGTGAGTG
>NC_091557.1:23995617-24000617 GCF_042767895.1 Penaeus vannamei
CATCATCATTATCAATGTTGGTATCGCTGTTGTTGTTATTACTATCATTATCATTATCATTATCATCATCATTATCATCATCATCACTATCATTATCATTGTTATTACTATTCTTCTTACTATCATCATTATCATTGTCATCATTGTTATTACTCTTATCATTATTGATATTATTTTCATTGTCATCATTATCATTACAATTACTGCAATATTGTTATGATTATGATTATTATTACCTTTACTGTCATCTCTATAACTATCATTGTTACTGTTACTATTATTACTAATACTGTTACCATCATGATTAATACTATTACATTATTAATACTATTACCATTACTAATAGCACTATAATTTTCGTTATCACTATAATACATAGTATAATAATCATAATGTTTTTTCTACCATTATTATAATTATAATTTCCTTATTGTGCACAGCAATAATAATAATAATAATAATAATAATAATAATAATAATAATAATAATAATAATAATAATAATAATAATAATAATAATAATAATAATAACAATAATAATAATAATAATAATAATAATAATAATAATAATAATAATAATAATAATAATAATAATAATAATAAAAATGATAATAATAATGATACAGTTACTAATACAACTGATGGGGATGATAAAACAATAACCATAATAACATGAATGACGTAATGAAGAAGAAAAATGATGATATATAACAGTAGGCAACTCCAGAAATGAAAATTTATGTGTCGTTTTCATTACACAATCTCTATAAAAAAAAATATTTCGCTCAACCGCTGTCAAAATAAACCCTGATGAGTCGATAGCACGTAAAGTTACGAGTAAATAAAGAATTAAAAATATATATATATACACAAAATAATGCTTAAGAATAAGGCGATAAATTAAAATACTTTCCAAGAATATATAGAATAAGGAAGAACAGAAATGAATGTATTGAAATTCAGCGTAACTGGAAATGTACATATAACTAACACCAAACTTGTGTGTGTGTGTGTGTGCTTACTGTACACCTCAGTGTATGTTTATGATATAGAGTATTATAAACATAGATAGAGAGACACAGATACAATACCAATACCCACAACAAGGCAGGGCTGGACCACCGACCACACAAAGGGCCACACAACCAAAAGGGATTATGAGGAAAGGGTTACAGGACGCCGGAATAAGAGAAAGGGGGGGGGAAGGGGAGGAGGAATGGTAGGAGGAAAGGGGAAGCAGGGACACACGAAGGGATATTAAGAGACGTAGCGTAGGGTGTAGGGAGAGATGTGAGGGATAGGGGTGGAGGAGGAGAGGGGAGGGAGAAAGGGCAGGGAGGGAGGGTGGTCGTTGGGGGAATAAGGGGGGGGGGCACCGCCTTAACTACCAGACCTCTTGGCGGAAACATCAAAGAAAACGAGGCTATTTGTGTAACGGCGGGGTGAAGGGCGGGGAATAAGGAGGGAAAGAAATGGAGAAGGAAGAGGTAATGAGGAAAGAACAGGGAGAAGAGGAAAAAGATGGAAAGGAGGATAGCAGAGGTAGACGGAAGAGAAATTAAGTGATGCGGAGGAGAAAGGATGATGATGGTACAAAAAGGAGAAGAGGAGAGCTGAGAGGAGGAAGGAACGAAGAGATCGAGAAAAAGACGAAGAGGAGGAAAGAGCGACGAAGATGAAGAATAAGGGACGAGGAGGAGGAGAGAGAGACGAAGAGGAAGAGAAAGGAACGAAGAGGAAGAAAAAGGGACGAGGGGGAGAGAGAGAGACGAAGAGGAAGAGAAAGGGGCGATGAAGACAAAGAGAAAGTGAAGAAGGATGGAGAGCGAAGTGGGAATCGAAGCACGAGCTGCAGAAGTGTAGGAGCAAATGCGGATATTGTGAATTTAGATGAAAATCAAAGAAGATAAAAAGTGATGAAACTCAGGAGATATAATGGGCACCGTAGAATTGTTACAACGGACCTTTAAAGCGGTCCCGAACACTTTCAAAACTAGACGACAATGAAAAATGTGAGAAGAATGACGATAATGATAGCGATAATGATAACAATAATATTAGTAATAATAACAATACAAATAATAAAAAAGGTACCAATAAATTCGAACAACAAAAACCTAACAACGCCATTAACAACAATACGAGACTCGAAATGGCCGCCGCAGAGCAGAGCGAAATTCTCCCGGGGATTCGAGCGATCCCAGTAACCCGCCCTGCCGCACGCCGCCCTCTGCCCCGACCGCTGAAGGACTCGGCCGAGAGCGGAGTCTGAGGGCTGTCACGTATCAGCTGCACGGCGTAGACGATAAATAAGATAATAAATATAGATCTCAAAAGAGAGGCTGGGGTATTTTTTGTATTAAGAAGAAAAAAGAAGAAAATTGAGAGGGGGAGAGGAAAGAAAACATTTACTTCCGGGAGCTTTGTCTTACACGGCGCCGGCGGGGATGTTGATCCTGGGGGGACCGGGGGGGGGGGGGGGGGCGACAGGCGGGATTGGATACTTCTGCTTCTCATATTTGTGCGTTTTTACTCATTGCTATTGTCTCCATCTCGTGCTTGCTTTCTTTATACTCCCAGCTATTTTGATGTGTCATCATTTGCTCCCTTTTGAATTACTAGTTTGATTTTTAAAAATTATCCTTTCCTTATATTTTTCCCCATCCTTCTTGTCATGTTTCTTCTTTCTATCTCTTAGATTTTCCCTTCTTTTCCTCTATGCACTTCCCTCCTTTTCCCTCTGCTTCTTTTATCTCTTGCTCCTCTTTCTTTAATAATTTTCCCTTCCTCTCACCCCCGCCACCACTCTTTCCCCAACCTCGCAACACACACAAAAAATCAAATATTTGTGGCACTCTAACCTTGCTCCCCCCCCCCTTCCCCCGCTTCCCCCAGCCTCCATCCCTTTTTTCCTCTCGCCCTCAGCCCTCGCCCTCACCCTTTCCCTCAATCCTCACCCCCACCCTTCCCTTCCTCCCACTCTCTCCTCAACCCCTATTCTTCTCCCTCCCTCTATTCTCGCCTCCCCTTCTATCCTCTGTCTCCCCCTTTCCTTCATCCACACTTTCCTCTCTCCTTTCCCTTTCCACCCCCTTCCTCCCCCATTCCCCCCCTATTTCCCCACCTTTCCCTTCTTCTCAAGCCCCACTCTCTACCCTCCCCCGCCCCTACATTCCAACCCTCTTCCCTCCCCTTCCACCCCCTCACCCTCCCCTTTCCCTCATTCCCTAACCCCCACACTCTCTTCTCCCCACCCCCTCCACCTTCTACCCATCTTACACCCTCCTCCCTCCCCTTCCCTATCTCAACCCGCCCCCTCCACCCTCCCCCATCCCTCACCCCCCCCCCTCCCCTTTCGTCCAACCCTCCACCTTTCCCCCTTCTAACCCTCCCCCACCCACCACCCACACTCCTCCTCCCCCACCCACCCTCCCCCCCCCCTCCTCTCCCCTGCCCCCTCCCCCCCTCCATTCATTCGGCAGAAGAACGCTTATAAGAATTAATTAGCGTGAACCTAATCCAGTTATCCTCACCGTGTCAAGAGTAATCAAGGAGCGCGGTTGACGTAGCTGTAACACAAGAGCGTCGGGGGGGGGGGGGGGATGAGGACTGGAGGAGGGGGGTAGAGGGAGGTAGGGGGGAGGGGAGATGGGGGGGGTGAGGCAGGGAATGAGGACTGGAGGAGGGGGGGTAGAGGGAGATGGGTGGGGGGAGGACGGGTCACGGGAGGGAGTGATCTGTGTGTCTCTTGATATCTCTTTGTCTGTCTGTCTCTTTGCGGGTCTGCTTGTCCAGTTTTTGTCTTGCTTCTTTCTCTTTCTTTCTTCTCTCAATCTATCTATCTCTCCTCCCCTCCCCTTTCTTTCACTCTCTCTATCTATCTCTCCTCCCGTCCCCTTTTTCTCACTCTCTCTCTTTCTCTCTCTCTATCTATCTCTCCTCCCCTCCCCTTTTTCTCACTCTCTCTCGTTCTCTCTCTCTATCTATCTATCTATATCTTATTTTCTATCCTCTCCCCTCTCTCTTCTTCGTAATTACCAATTCGGACACCCCGCTGTTTGTCTTGGCGAGGAAGTCCAAAAATGACCCTAAATAATTTAAGTGGCGTTTTCATTCAAGAATTTGAATAAATGACTCCTACATAGTGATAAGGGGGGGGAGGGGGAGGCAAACTTGCAAACTTGTTTTCGGTTATCATTATCATTATCTATATTCTTTTTGTTTTGTTTTGTTTTCTTACGTTTTCTTCCTTTTCCTCCTTCCTTCTTCTCTCTTCCCCTTCTTGTTTTCGAACCTCCCTCCTTCCTCCCTGTCTCATAACCTCCCTCCTCTATTCTCGTCTTATCCCCACTCTCCGCTCCCCTCTCTTCTCGTCTTCTTTCCTCCCTCCTTCTTTAACTCTTCTCTCCTTCTCTCCTGTCCTCTTTATCTGCCTTCCTTTTTTCCTTCCCTTCCTTCCTATTTCCCTCTCTTCTTTCTTCCCTTCCTTCCTCCCTCCCCTTTCCTCCGCTCCTTCCCCCTCCTTCCCTAATTCCTCTCTTCTTCTCTCCCTATTCCCTCTCTGCTTCTTTCCCTCGCCTGTCCGCCAACCCCTCCTCCCTCAGTGCCTCTTCCCCTCCCTTCTTCCTACCTCCTTCCCTCATCCCTCCTTCTTACCTCCCTCCCTCCCTCCCTCCTCCGTCCTCCTTCCCTCTCCCCTCACCCCACCTTCCCTCTTAACCCTCTTCCCTCCCTCCTCCCTCCCAGTCTCCTTCCCTCCTTCCCCTCACCCCTCTCTCCCTCCTAATCCTCTTCCCACCCTCCCTCCCAACTTTCTCCCTCCCTCCCTCCTCCCCCCTGCCTCCCCGTCTCCCTCCCCTCCCCCTCCCTCTAATATCTTTTTTATAGTCCACATCAAAATTCTTATCATGTTTGTCATGCAGAACGTTCAGTGTCTCATGGCCGAAGCATCCGCACTTTTAAGCGTCACTATTGCCAGGGGCTTCGGGACTCTGGCGTATG
>NC_091557.1:24010617-24013117 GCF_042767895.1 Penaeus vannamei
GGGAGGGAAAGGAGAGGGAAAAGGAAGGGGAGGAGGGGATGGAGAGGGAGGAGAAAAGGAGAGAGGAGGGAAAAGGAGAAGAAGGAGGAGGATAAGGTGGAGACATGGGGTGAGGAGGAGAGGAAAGGGAAGGAAAAAGGGAGGGACGGGGGAGGAAAGGGAGGGAGGGAGGGAGGGAAAGGAGGGAAAAGGAAGGTGGGAGGAGGGGATAGAGGGAGGGAGGGGAAAGGAGGGAAAAACGAAGGTGGGAGAGTGGGATAGAGGTGAGGGAAAGGAGGGGAAAGGAAGAAGGGAGGAGGGGATGTAGAGAAGGAAGAAGAAGGTGCGAAGAGGGGAAGGAGGGAGGGTCAGGAAGAAAGATGGGAGGGGGAAAGAGGGAAGGAAGAAAATAAGGGAGGAGGGGGAAGGGAAAGTAGGAAGGAATCGGAAAAGGAGGGATACTTGGAAATCGGAAATGTCTGTTCATTGATGTAACACAAACCGCAAAGTGCCAATTGACCTCTTCCCTAGTCCCACCATGGGCGAGGGGAGAGGAGGTAGGAGAAGAGAGGATGAGGGGGAGAGACAGGTTGAGGAAGGAGAGGAGGTAGAGGAAGGAGAGGAGAGGGAGGCAGGGAGAGAAGAGGAGAGGAAGTAGGGAGATGAGAGGGAGAGGGAGGTAGGAGAAGAGAGGAGAGGAGAGGGGGAGAAGAGAGGAGAGGAGAGAGGGAGAAGAGAGAGAGGGAGAGAGTAGAAGAGAGAGAGGGAGTAGTAGGAGAAGAGAGAGGAGAGGAGGGTAGGAGAAGAGAGAGAGAGGGTGGGAGAAGAGAGGAGAGAGGGAGGTAGGGAGAAGAGAGGAGAGGAGGTAGGGAGAAAGAGAGGAGAGGGAGGTAGGGAGAAGAGAGAGAGAGAAGGTAGGAGAAGAGAGGGAGGGTAGAGAGAAGAGAGGAAGAGGGAGGTAGGAGAAGAGAGGAGGAGAGGGAGGTAGAGAGAGAAGAGAGGAGAGAGAGAGGTAGGAGATGAGAGGAGAGGAGGAGAGAAGAGGGAGGTAGGAGAAGAGAGGAGAGGAGGTAGGAGGAGAAGAGAGGAGAGGGAGGTAGGAGAAGAGAGGGGAGAGGAGGTAGGAGAAGAGAGGAGAGAGGTGGGAGAAGAGAGGAGAGAGAGTGGGAGAAGAGAGGAGGTGGGAAGAGAGGTAGAGGAGAGAAGAGAGGAGAGGAGGTAGGAGAAGAGAGAGAGAGGAGGTAGGAGAAGAGAGGAGAGGAGAGAGAGGTAGGAGGAAGAGAGGAGAGGAGGTAGGAGATGAGGGAGGGGAGAGGAGGTGGGAGAAGAGAGGAGGGTGGGTAGGAAGAGAGGAGGAGGTGGGAGAAGAGAGAGAGGGAGAGGGAGGTAGGAGAGAAAGAGAGGGAGAGGGGGTGGGAGAAGAGAGAGAGAGGAGGTGGGAGAAGAGGGGAGGGAGGGTGGGAGAAGAGAGAGGGAGAGGGGTGAGAAGAGAGGAGAGGAGGTAGTGGAAGAGAGAGAGAGGAGGTGGGAGAAGAGAGGGAGAGAGGTGGGAGAAGAGAGGGAGAGGGGGTAGGGAGAAGAGAGGGAGAGGAGTGGGGAGAGAGAGAGGTAGAGGAGGTGGAGAAGAGAAGGAGAGGGGGTAGGAGGAAGAGAGAGGAGAGGGAGGTGGTAGGAGCAGAGAGGAGAGGGAAAAGGTAGGAGAAGAGAGGAGAGGGGATGGGAGAAGAGAGGGAGAGGAGGGGTAGGAGAAGAGAGGGAGAGGGGAGGTAGGAGAGAAGAGAGAGAGAGGGGGTGGTGGAGAAGAGGAGAGAAGGGAGGGAGTGGGAGAAAGAGGGAGGTAGGAGACAGGAGAAGAGGAGAGAGGAGGAGGTAGGAGAAGAGAAGGAGAGGAGGTAGGGAGAAGAGAGTGAGGAAGGGAGGGTAGGAGAAGAGAGGGAGAGGAGGTGGAGAAGAGAGGAGAGAGGAGAGGTAGGGAGAAAGAGAGGAGAGGGAGGTAGGGAGATGGGAAAGGGAGAGGAGGGTAGGGAGAAAGAGAGGAGAGGGAGGTAGGAGAAGAGAGGAGAGGAGGTGGGAGATGAGGAGGAAGGAGAGGTGGGAGAAGAGAGGGAGGGAGGTAGGAGATGAGAGGAGAGGGAGGTAGAGAGAAGAGAGGAGAAGGGAGGAGGTGGGAGAAGAGAGGGGAAGGGGGTAGGAGAAGAGAGGGAGAGGAGGTAGGGAGAAGAGGAGAGGGAGGTAGGAGAAGAGAGAGGAGAGGAGGTAGGAGAAAAGGAGAGGGGAGAGAGGGTAGGAGAGAAGAGGAGAGGAGGGTAAGGGAGAAGAGAGGAAGAGAGGTAGGAGAGAAGAGAGGAGGAGGAGGTAGGGAGATGAGGAGAGGGAGGGGGTAGGAGAAGAGAGGAGAGGAGGTAGGGAGATGAGAGGAGAGAGAGAGAGGGAGAAGAGAGGAGAGGGAGGTAGGGAGAGATGGAGAGGAGAGAGAGGAGGGAGAAGAGAGGAGAGGAGGTAGGGAGAAGAGGGGAGAGGG
>NC_091557.1:24018117-24023117 GCF_042767895.1 Penaeus vannamei
TCATTATCTTTACTATCATTATCGAATCATTTTAATACACATTTCTTATTGTTATTAACCTTGTTATCATTATCACCATTATTACTATAATCTGTATGATTATTAATAGTTCGTTATGGTAGTAGTGATAGTAGTAGTAGTAGTAGTAGTAGTAGTAACATTAGTAGTTGATGTTGTAGTGGTAGTAGCAGTAGTTTTAGTAGCAGTTCAAGTTGTTATTATTGTTGTTGTTATTCTGGTAATAGTAACTGCGGCAATGGTGTTATGGCCCCCTATTCCACAACATCCATTAAATGCTTTTCAGTATCAATACTTATGTTAGATTAATAAATATTATATTATTTTCAATAATTTTGGTGTACTTTAAATAACGTATTAATTTATTTCAAAGTATTAATTCTTTTAATTAATGTAATTCAAAGATTGAGTTAAATCTTTATGAAAATCAATACATTTAGTAATCAATAATTCATTATCAGTGTAATGTAATAAAATCACAATATCAAAGATTATATCAAACAAAAAACAGACATTTAGGATCTTGAATTTTTAGATACAACTAGACAGTCATGACTCACTGTTGTATAATCATGTCATAAAATTAATTATTCAATATCTCAAGTTAATAAATCAATTTGACATTACACAAAATAATGATTATAAGAGAAGCAAATATTTCCATTGAATAGACATGCTCTGTGAATTGAATATTATTCTAAAAGAATAAACAAATAGTTAATTTAATCCACACAAACTGAGTTTTATTTCTACGTTATTACATTAATCAACCACTAACCAAGAAGATTAATAATCATGAAAAATCAAATATTTGATAGACAAAAAAATCTGTCTTACGCTCTGTACGCTTCCGTTGAACTATCTTAGAAAACACTTAGTTATCTGAGTACACTTACAAACTAACTTATCTATTTCCATTAACTGTTAATAAAGATACACCTAACACAATATTACTACATTAGCTAAATTTGATAATAAAGTTATTTAATTATATGTTCATAAAAAAATCACCTTCTTAACTCTAATTATGTTCCAAAATAACTTTCCCATATTACCAAAATAACCCATATTACCGTTTCCCATTTTTAATTCCTGTCCACTACGTTCCACCACGATTAAACACTAAATTACTTCAAAAGGGCTTACCCGGGATGAGCCACCAAAAGGAACATGGCAACTGGATGCTACTCGTCCAGTCTCCGTCACTGAGCATCCTTTCATTTTCGATATGGGGCTCATCCGGCCACGCCCTATGCTGTGATCACTCATCCATTTCTTATAGTTGGAGAGATACATGCATGAGGACTTTCAAGTGTCCCTTCAATTTTTTAACACTCTACTTTTCACTTTTCTACCTGCCATCCTTTATTTCTTATTCCCAGACTGATACATTGTTGTTTCGCTATTTCTGACATCTCGCCCAAGCTTGTTTATTTGGCCCATCCACATGGCATCCGCTTCGCCCACATCATGTTCATGTGATGATAATGAATTCCTTCGTGTGTCTCTGACAGTGGTAGAATCAGTAGCATCAGCTATAGTAGTAGTAGTGGTAGTTACCGCAGTTGTTGCAACTATTCTGGCATTAACATCATCATCACAGGATCACAACTATTATTGCACCTTTTCCTTCCGCACTTTGTAATACTGTAATGTTTAAAGCCTTCTCTCATGGCGCGGGACCTGATGTTGTCGGCTTTAAGTGGAGTCCTCAAGTGCCTCAAGGATTTAGCGCGACATTTATCGTCAACTTTTATCATTTCTGTCTCTGTTAAGCAAATATACGTCCAAACACACCCGCTCACACATACACAAACACGCACACACTCATACACACATACGTATACACACACATACACGCACACGCACACACACACACATTCACGCACACGCACACATACACATACCTATACACACACACACACACACACACACACACACACACACACACACACACACACATTCACGCACACGCACACATACACATACCTATACACACACACACACACACATACACACACACACAGACACACACACATATACACACATACACACACGCACGCACACACGCACGCACACACGTACCACCGCTTTCCCCCTTCCTTCACACACTCGCCAAGCACAAACAAGCGCCCCCGCATCCACACACACACAAAGCCCCTTCACCCCCTCCCCCCCTTGCCATTGGCCTCGGCATTCAACAAACACACTCAGCTCACACACACCCCTCCCCCGCCCCTCCCCCCTTCCCTCACACAACACACCATCTTTTTTCCCTTTCATTAAGAAAACTGAAAAAAATAACCATAATAATTGCATTCATAGATTAAACGTTCGGGCTGAAACACACACAGGCTACAAAACGGCCTAAAAACATACACACACAGGCATGTACAGCCACTCAAAGGGGCCTCCTTCCACATTTCCTTAGAGGGACAAGTAGTGTCTTGTACCCCCCCCCCTTCCTAACAACGAGCATTTTCAGGTTCCTAACGACAAGGCAAAAAAAAAAAAAAATCAGTAACTTTTTGAAGCTGCAAGGAAAGAGCATTTAGACATATATTGGTACATTAAGGTCAGTCATAAACGCTGTATCTCACTGGACAGCTTGTGTTATAAACGCTTTATTAAAAGAACTAGATGGATCTGGCGTAGTGTGTCTCCTGCTACCGGAGAAGTAAAAGGAAATGTATTTTTTCCACGATCTTAAACACAAACGCTTCTAGGAGGCAGTACCTCGACAAAATATACCAGTAATACCAGTTTCGTTGACCGGTGGCACATAATTCATCTTAGGAAACTGCGTACCAAGTTGTGGCAGCTGGGGAGTAGATCCTAAACTAAGTTCTGAGCAAAATGCTTTCTTTCATTATTCTAGTAACTTCTTAGACAAGGTTGTGGGATGAACTTGTTTTAGCTGCTAGTTTACAATCTAAAATAAATCTAACCAGGATAGTGTAATCGAAACATATGGAATTGTATGAGTTACAAACGCAATCACACACACACACACACACACACACACACACACACACACACACACACACACACACACACACACACACACACACACACACACACACACACAGACGCACGCACACACACATTTGCTACCCCCAGCCATGCAAAATTTCGCCGACCGCCCGACTCCCTCAACCAAAAACGCTTCGTTTACTTACTGAAACAGTCGACCCACTCGACCCTGGAGATCCAGCCATTGTTGTCGATGTCACAGAACTGCGGGAAAGCCTTCGCGCATTTCCTGGGCCTCACGAAGGTCCGGATCGTCCTGCAGACGTCTCGGTACTCCCGACGCTTCAGCGTGTTGTCGCTGTCCGTGTCCAGGACGGAGAACTTCCACCTGACGGCCGTCTCGCGGATCCGCTCCGAGGACCGCGAGGAACCTGAGGGCGCGGGCAAAGGATCGCTAATCAACGCTGCCGAGGATGGGTTGTTTTCATGTCTCATGGCGGTTTTCCTTTTCAATGTGTACACGTTTCTGTGCCTGCGCTTGTGTTCACTGATGAGGAGGATTATTATTATATTTGTATAACAGAATATGGCTTTTAATAACAAAAATACTACCAATAATAATAGAACACTAAGCCTAATTCCTGTATAATATACATGCATTTGTTCGTATATGTGTGTGTGTGTGTGTGTGTGTGTGTGTGTGTGTGTGTGTGTGTGTGTGTGTGTGTGTGTGTGTGTGTGTGTGTGTGTGTGTGTGTGTGTGTGTGTGTGTGTGTGTGTGTGTGTGTGTGATTATGTTTGTGTCAACATATATATGCATATACTTGCACGTATATATATATATATATATATATATATATATATATATATATATATATATATATATATATATATATATATATACATATATACATATATACATGCGCACGTGCGTATCAAATATCCAAACACGAATAAGACTGGCCGCGTCCCATGTACTTACGCCGACGGGGATTCCTCTCCCTCCTGTAGTCTTTCACCAGGAGATTGGTCAGGTTTTTCAGGAACGATTTCTTCTTCTTGCCAGAACATCGCTCTAGAGGGGGTGAGGGGGAACAGGGGGTGAGTATGTGAGGGAAGAACTCGGAGAACAATTTGCGCTAGAGGTTGCGGGGGGAGGGGGAGGGGGTAGGTAGAGAGGAGGGAGAGGGAAGGGAAAAGGCGCAGGTGAAGAGGGAGGAGGAGGTGAAGGGAGAGGGGGAGGGAGTACGGAATGGGTGGGGAGAAAGGGAGAAAGATGAAGGGAGAAGGGGGAGGCGAGAGGAATAAAGGGAGGCTGATATTAAGCAAGAGAAATGGCAAAAACAGAGGTAAAGAGAAACGAGATATGATGAGAGGAAAGGAAAAGGGAGCGATTAGGAAGGACGATATTAAGGGGAAAGAAAAAGAGCTGCGAGAGACAGAAAGAGATGCCGATGAGAGAGGATATATGGAGAGAATGAAAAAGAGAGAGTGAGAGAGAGAGAATGTTCAGGGGAGAGAGAAACATGTATGTATAGATTGAGAAAACGAGAAAGGGAGGATGGGAGCGAGAAAGAAAGGGGAGATGGAATGATATGATAATAAACAGATTAACAGAATCAAGAAATGGGGGTAAGGATATATATAACTAAATAGACGAATCAACAGAAAATGTTAGGAAAAGGAATAGGGAAGGATGGGAATGAGGATGAAGGATCAGAGTACGGTTAAAAGGAGGGATTTATAGGATAGAACTTTCTTAACAGCTACGTAATATCCACTGATTTTAAATTTTGTTTACGTCTTGAATTAAGAATATTACTATGTACATATATCTTTTACTGGAGTCTTTCTTCAAGATTAACTGGCATTAAGTGCATTTTTACAACACTATCAAATTATCAAATGATGAACGAAAGTTTTAATTCGATTTAAATGCAGTCGAAAACCCTCAGTGACATTTTATCTATGATGCTAAGATGCTGTGAGGATTATTCGGTAATCTCAAA
>NC_091557.1:24035617-24040617 GCF_042767895.1 Penaeus vannamei
AGAGAAAGAGGGAGACAAAAGAAAGGGTAGGAAAAGGAGCGAAAAGGGAGAAAAGAAAGAGGGCGATAAAAGAAAGGGGGGAAAGAGGAGGGAAAAGGGGAAGGAAGAGAAAGAGGGAAACAAAGGAGAGGGACAAATTAAACGAGAAGAAAGGGGGAGGTAGAGGGAGGAGGAGGAAAATGGGAGAAAGATGGGGACAGAAGAAAGAGCGGGAGAAGGAGAAGTAAGAGGAGGAAGAGAGATGTGAGAAAGCAGGATACGAAAAAGGAGAAAGGAGATAGGAGTAGAGAAAAAAGAGGGAGAAGTTAGGAAAGAAAGTGGGGGAGGTAGAGGGAGAAGGGGAAAGGAAGAGAAAGTAGGAGAAGGAGAATAGATAAGGAGATGATGAAAAGAGAGACGGGAGGAAAAAAATAAGATAATGGGGGATTCAGAGGAAAGAGGAAGGAGAGACAAAGGAAATGAGAAAGACGAAGAAGAAGGAAAGAGAAGGAAGAGAGAAAAAAAACACGAAGGAGATGCAAGAGGGAAATTGATAATGTAGAGGTTGTAGGATATATAGAAAGCGGAGAAAAGAATGAGGATAGCAGAGAATAGAGAAGAAAATTGAGACAAAGAGAGACTCAGGGCCTGAAAAAATAGGGCGAGGAAAATGAAGGGAGATGAGAGGGAGTTAGAGAGAAAAGAGGAGAAGGAAGTAAAGGGAGATAAAGAAAAAAAGGAGGAGGAAGTAAAGGGAGATGAGAGGGAGTTAGAGAGAAAAAAGGAGGAAGTAAAGGGAGATGAGAGGGAGTTAGAGAGAAAAAAGGAGGAGGAAGTAAAGGGAGAAGAGAAGGAGATAAAGAAAAAAAGGAGGAGGAAGTAAAGGAAGATGAGAGGGAGTGAGAGAAAAAAGGAGGAGGAAGTAAAGCTAGAAAAAATAAAGAAAATAAAGGGAAAAAAGGTAAGGAAAGTAAAGGAATAAGGGAGATAAAGAAAGAGGAAGTAGAGGGGGAATGAGAGGGAGTTAGAGGTAAGACAAAGACCAATAGGATGCTTTGTTTACCGAGCTTGTTACGTGATGCTGTTTACGTCTGGTTTCCCTTGGTAACACACGCCCCCCCCCCCCCCCCTCTGTAACACCGAAGGGCCCCGTGACCTCTCCGGCTCTTGTGACGTCATCAGTCTCTCCAGACCGCGGTGGCCACGTGACCCCGGGCGGCTGGATGACCTCCTGTCCTTCCTCTCCTGTTTTGACCTGGTATTCTTTTCTTCTTCTTCTTCTTCTTCTTCTTCTTCTTCTTCTTCTTTCTTTTTTTATTTGTGTTTTTTCCTCACTTTTCTTCCTCTCTTTCTTCTTTTCTAATATTTTTTTCTAATCTAATCTTGTTTCTCATTTTATGTTTCTTTGTTTGTTCCTCTCTCTCTTTTCTTTTTCATGTGCTCACACTCTCTCCTTCCTTCCCTTTTCCATTCATCGTTTACTATTTTTCAAGCAATTTCGCCCGTTACCGTTGCTTTTTCTCTTTTTCCGTTTTTCCTCTTCCTATACTCCCTCTCTTTTTCTTCTTTTCTTCTGTTTTCTCCTTCATCTTATTCTTCTTCGTCTTCTACTTCTGCCTCTCCCTCTTTCTTCCTTCGCCCTTCTCCTTCTCCCTCCCCTTCTCCTTCTCCCTTTCTCTTTCACTCTCCCTCTCCCTCGCCCTCCCTTCCCTCTCCCTCTCCTTCTTCCTTCCTTCTCCAATCCTTCTCCTCCCTCTCTCTCTCCCTCTCCTTCTTCCTTCCTTCTGTACCTTCTCCAATCCTTCTCCTCCCTCTCCCTCTCCTTCTTCCTTCCTTCTGTACCTTCTCCAATCCTTCTCCTCCCTCTCTCTCTCCCTCTCTTCTTCCCGCACTGTTTACAAACACAGAAACACGTGTTGGTTCGGGCCACCGGGGTCTGCGCTGAGAAGTCGGCATCCATTATAACAAAAACACACAAACACAAACGCAAAGAAAAGCCGTGTAATAAATTCAAATAATGGCATATCGAGAAGACGAAGGGGATAGACGAAAAGTTTGTTTTTTTCTATCTTGTAAAATAAGTTAAGGAGAAAGTTCCTCCTTGCTTTTTTTCTTCTTCTTCTTCTTTTAATTCGCTTTTTCCTTCTCTTCTCTCTTGTTTTTTTCTTCGTCTTCCTCTTCTCTCTCCTTCTCCCCCTTCTTCTTTCTTTTTCTCTTCCTCTTCCTCTTCTTTTCCTCTTCCTCCCCGTGTTCCTCCTACTTTTCCTCCTTCTTCTTCTTCTACTTCTCCTTCATCTCCTTGTTCTTCTACTTACTCCTCTTCCATCTTCTTCTTTCTTTCTTCTTCTCTGTTTTTTTCCTCCTCCTCCCTGTAATTCTTTTCTCTTCTTGCTTTTCCCTTTATTTTCCTCTTCCTCCTGTTCCTCCATTTATTCCTACCTTTTTTCTTTTCCTCTCCTTCTTCTTCTTTTTATTATTTTCCTTCTTCTTCTTGTTCTTGTTCTTCTTCTTCTGCTGCTTCTTCTCCTCCTCCTCCGCCTCCTTAATCTTCCTCTTCTTTTACTTTTTCTCTTCTTCTTCTTCTTCTCCTTCTTTCTCTTCTTCTTCTTCTTCTTCTTCTTCTTCTTCTTCTTCTTCTTCCTTCTTCCTTCTTCTTCTTCTTCTACTTTTCCTTCTTTCTTCTTCTTCCTTCTTCTTCTTCTTCTTCCTCTTCTTCTTCTTCTTCTTCTTCTTCTTCTTCTTCTTCTTCTTCTTCTTCTCCTCCTCCTCCTTCTCCTCCTATTATCATTATTCATATTCTCCTTCCTTTTCCTTTTCCTCTTCCTCTTCCTCTTCATTTCCCTCTCCCTCTCCCTCTCCCTCTCTGTCCTCCCCCTCTTCCTCCTTCTCCTCCATCACCTTCTTCTTCCCTCCCCCTTTTCCACTTCTTCTCCTTCTCCCTCACCAACCTCATTCCCTGGAGACTCGAGGTTCGCGACTTCCCTCCGGTAAAGGACCAACCCCGGCAGACAAAGAGGTTTTTCCGACGGCCTCCAGACGCAGATTTTACAGGCTCGCTTTCCCCTTCAGATTTCTTTTTTTTGGGGGGGGGGGGGGGGGAGGGGGGGGGGCGGTGTGCGCAGGTCAAATGTTTATTTTTGTTTTGGTGCGGGGAAAATACACAGAGGGATTGGGGAGTGGAGGGGAGAGAGGGGGGGGGGTGATTGGTGGGATGAGGGGAGGAGGGGAGACGGGGTAGTGGGAGAAGGGAAAGGGGTAGGAGAAGGGGAAAGGAACTGGGGAAATGGGAGAGGGAAGAGGAGAGGAGAAAGAGGGTGAGGGGAAGGGGAAAAGGAAAAGGGAGAAAGTGTCGGAGAGGAAAAAGATGGGAGAGAGGAAAGAAGGGGGAAAGGGGAATGGGGAAGGGAAAAGAGGAAGAGGAAGAGTGGACGAAAGGGAGGGAGTAGCACACGAAAAGGGGATGAGAGTCAGGGAAGGGAGAAATGGAAGGGGTAAGGGAAGGGAAGAGCCAGAGATGGGAAACACAGAGAAGTTGGGAGAGAGAAAGTGAAAGAAGGGGAGAGTGCAAGGAGAGTGAGGGACTAAGCGAAGAGGAGAGAGAGAGGGTGGCATGGGTGAGAGGAAGGCCAGGAAAGAAGAGGGAGAAGAGAGGAAGAAAATGTTGGGGGGGGGGGGAGAGGAGAAAGAGTGGGAGAGGGAGAGAGGAGAAAGAGTGAGAGGAGAAGCAGAGGAAGAAAGAGTTAAAGTGGGGGAGAAAGAGAGAGAGGAGGAGAGAGAGAAAGATGGGAGAAAGAGTGGGAGAGGAGAGAAGGAGAAAAGGAGGCAGGGGGGGAAGAGTGGGGAGGATAGGAGAGGAGAAAGAGTAAGGGGGAGAAAGAGTGGGAAAAGGGAGAGAGGAGAAAGTGGGGAAAGGGGAGAGAGGAGAAAGAGTGGGGGGGAGAAGAGAAAGAGTCGGAGAGGGAGAGAGGAGAAAGAGTGTGGGGGGAGAGGAGAAAGAGTGGGAGAGGGAGAGAGGAGAAAAAAGGAAGAAAGGATATGTTATGTCATTGAAGATTTATGCATAATTTTCATTTTCAGTGATGAACCAACGAATCAATGTATGCGTGTATGTATGCATGATTCATTGCTTGTTCGCACAAAAATATGTACATGTATATTTTTGTATGAATATGTATGTATCATTGATATAATTTGCGTATGCATGTATGTAATATACGTGTTAAGTACGCATTATGTAAGTAGGTAAGGCATATGTATATATAAATCTGCGCATGTATGTATGAATGAATGAATGTATCGATGCATGCATGTATACATGTGTATGTATGAATGTTTGTATGTATGTATGCATGTATGTACGTATGTATGTATGTATGTAAGTATTCATGTATGTATGTATCAATCAATCAATCAATCAATCAATCAATCAATCAATCAATTTATATATGTATTTATGCATGTAAGTATGTATGTATGTGTGGACGATTAGATGACCGACTGAATACGTGTGCACATCCATGCACACATACGGCCCATGTCACCACACGAGCATGACCGCAATCCAACGCAGGCATCCGCCCTTCCTCGCCAAGCTTACACAAGGCGTCCGACCCGCGCGTTCCCAAGGGCCTTCTCTGGCAGCCTTCGAGGGGCGCCCTGCACGTTCGTCGGCGAACCAGCCTTTCCGCGCCTGCGTGAGCCGGGCAGCGTGTGCGGACGGTTCACTGACCGTCGCAAAAGCACAGAAAATGACAGCCACGGGGCGACCGGCTGGCAACCTGACGCCCAAGCAGCATATCCATTTAATCGCGAGACTGCTAATGCTGTCCGATTATATGCGGCGGACTGCCCCGTGCGGTTTTAATGCTGCCGGGGCCCCTGCTGACGAATACGAGCTGACAGCCGCTGATCGACTCATATTGGCTGACAAATGCGGACAGCGAGGATATGTTCGAGAACGGATGAAAGCAGACAAGACCCTGTCCGAAAGCGCTGGCTGACTGAGAGGCTCTGTGGCCATC
>NC_091557.1:24063117-24070617 GCF_042767895.1 Penaeus vannamei
CACTTCCTCTTGTCAAATTCGGCGCAAACTTCGTGTCTGAGTTACGTTCGGAAGCAGAGAGAAATGGGCGTCATATGGGACGGAAAGCACATGCCCGCGTCGGTGTGCGTTTGTGTGTGTGACCGTGTGTGTGTGTGTGTGTTTGAGTGTGCGTGTCTGTGTGTGTGTGTGTTTCAATGTGTGTATGTGTCTGTGTGTGTGTTTCAATGTGTGTGTGTGTGTGAATATGTGCGTGTATATGAGTGTGTTTGCGTGTGTGTGTTTGTAAACTATAGTCCTACGTGTGCGTGCGTGCGAGGGTGCGCGCGCGGGTCCATGCATGTGCATGAGAGCGTGCGTGCACTTCCCCGCCGTCCCCGTGGCGCAGTGGAAAGCGCGATGGACTTCTAATCCATAGGTCCCGGGTTCGACCCCCGGCGGGGATGACCAGGTTTTGAGTTCCTGCACGAGGGGCGGGAGCCAAGGAGGATCCCACGTGCCTCGGGAGAGGATCGAAGCGAGGAGAAGGGGGGAGAGAAGGGAAGGAGTATAGGAGGGAGGAAGAGAGAACGGTTATGACTCGTGGCGACAGGTGGCACTACACCTGGCCTTGCCCTCCCTCCTTTCCCTCCCTCAGTGCCATCATTCAGTCATTACTGTTATTGCTACTGCGTGGGGAAGGGGAGGGGATGGGGCAGGAGGGAGAGGGGAGGGAGAAACTGTTGGAGGACGGGGAAGAGAAAGAGAAGAGTCAAAGAGAGAGAGAGAAAGGGGGAGGGAGAGAGAGAGAGAGAGAGAAAGGGGGGAGGGAGAGAGAAAGAGAGAGAGTAGCTGACTGAATGATTGACTGAATGAATGCCCGACCGACCGATTGAATGGATGGATGATTGACTGACGGACTGAGGGAGGGGAGAATGAAAGAGTGAGTGGGTGAGTCAGAGAGGGAGGGAGGGATATATATATATATATATATATATATATATATATATATATATATATATATATATATATATATATATACATATTTATATATACATACAAACACATATATATACATACATACATACATATATATATATATATATATATATATATATATATATATATATATATATATATATATATATATATATATATATAGAGAGAGAGAGAGAGAGAGAGAGAGAGAGAGAGAGAGAGAGAGAGAGAGAGAGAGAGTCAGAAAAGGAGAGAAATAGAGAGATAATAAGAAAGAAAAAAAGAGAATAACTGAGTGAGTTAATGAATGAGAGTCTAAATAAGAGACAACCAGGCATAATCACTAACGTACAGATAGAAAGAAAAACAAGCAGAGAGAGAGGGAGAGAGAGGGAAAGGAAGAGAGAGAGAAATAAAGAAAGAGACAGAGGCAGAGAGAGAATTAAAAAGAAGAGACATAAACGGACAAACAAATGAATCAAAGCCCACAGCAATAGAGCAGCATCTGAACCCTCCCTCCAGAGCACGGGACTTGCGTGTGATAGAGCAGTACAACTGAACCACTTTGACTCTTCTGAGAATCGTAGATCGTTCTCTCTCGCGCAAATAGAGTACAAATCAAGTAATCAAGGCAAGTAATCAAATCAAGTACATGGTTATTAGCACATGTACAATTATAGCAGCTGCCTCTCGGGGTATCTTTTTCCTGTATCATTATATTGTTGTTTTGGAAATTGTAGTAATAGTGTTGGTGGTCGAGCCGGGGGTGCAGGTCTTGTGGTAGTATTTGTAGTAATGGTAGTTGTATTAGTAGTAGTATTTATAGTAATAGTAGTAGTAGTAATAGTAGGTGCAAGAGGAAGAAAATTAAAGGAGCTAAAATAGTAGTGATAGTCGTGGCTGTGGAGGTAGTAGTAGTGGGATTAGGAGCAGTAGTAGTGGGAGTAGAACTATCAATAGTTGTGGTAGTATTAATAGTAGTAATGGTAGAAGCAGTGGTGGTGGTGGTAGGGACGGTAGTGGCTGTAGTAGTGGTGGTAGCAGTTGTGGTAGCATTAGCAGTATTAATATTAATTGAAGTAATAGCAACAATAGCGGTGGTGGATGAAGCACTAGTAGGACAAAAAGCAGAAGGAGGAGTAGGACTAGAAGTTGAAATAGGAGGAGTGTTAATGGTATTAATGTCAGCACTAGTATTTCCTGCTGAAGTAGGAATTAGTAGTATTAGTAGTAGAAATATAAGCAGAAGCAGAAGTAGAAGTAGAAATAGTAATAGCAGATACAGTAATAGTAGTAGAAATAATAGAAAAAAGTAGAAATAATAGAAATAGTAGCAGTAGTGGAAACATTAGCGGCATTACTATTATCACTTCTATCATCATCGATGTTATCACTTTTACTATTGTCATTATTTTTACTACTACCCTTATTACTAATACTATAATTTTCAATCATATCTAAATTACCATTATTAGAATGCTGACGATCAATATGATACTATCTTTGATATCATTTTCCCATTTATTGTTGTTGTGTAAAATCCTCACCAGTGTCACTGTTATCATTGTAATAATTATCATAATTATCACCCTCCTCCTTCTACCTCTCGCCTCCTCTCTCCCATTCCAGCCTCCTCCTCCTACCTCTCGCCTTTTCTCTCCCTTTCCACCCTCCTCCTCCTACCTCTCGCCTCCTCTCTCCCTTTCCACCCTCCTCCTTTTCCCTCTCGCCTCCTCTCTCCCTTTCCACCCTCCTCCTTCTACATCTCGCCTCCTCTCTCCCATTCCACCCTCCTCCTCCTACCTCTCGCCTCTTCTCTCCCTTTCCACCCTCCTCCTTTTCCCTCTCGCCTCCTCTCTCCCTTTCCACCCTCCTCCTTCTACATCTCGCCTCCTCTCTCCCTTTCCACCCTCCTCCTTCTACCTCTCGCCTCCTCTCTCCCTTTCCACCCTCCTCCTTCTACCTCTCGCCTCCTCTCTCCCTTTCCACCCTCCTCCTTCTACCTCTCGCCTCCTCTCTCCCTTTCCACCCTCCTCCTTCTACCTCTCGCCTCCTCTCTCCCTTTCCACCCTCCTCCTTCTCCCTCTCGCCTCCTCTCTCCCTTTCCACCCTCCTCCTTCTACCTCTCGCCTCCTCTCTCCCTCTTCCACCCTCCTCCTCTTCCCTCTCGCCTCCTCTCTCCCTCTTCCTCCCTCCTCCTTCTCTCTCTCGCCTCCTCTCTCTCTCTTCCTCCCTCCACCTTCTCTCTCTCGCCTCCTCTCTCCCTCTTTCACCCCTCTCCTTCTACCTCTCGCCTCCTCTCTCCCTTTCCACCCTCCTCCTTCTACATCTCGCCTCCTCTCTCCCTTTCCACCCTCCTCCTTCTACCTCTCGCCTCCTCTCTCCCTTTCCACCCTCTTCCTTCTACCTCTCGCCTCCTCTCTCCCTTTCCACCCTCCTCCTTCTACCTCTCGCCTCCTCTCTCCCTTTCCACCATCCTCCTTCTACCTCTCGCCTCCTCTCTTCCTTTCCACCATCCTCCTTCTACCTCTCGCCTCCTCTCTCCCTTTCCACCATCCTCCTTCTACCTCTCGCCTCCTCTCTCCCATTCCACCCTCCTCCTCCTACCTCTCGCCTCTTCTCTCCCTTTCCACCCTCCTCCTTCTCCCTCTCGCCTCCTCTCTTCCTTTCCACCCTCCTCCTTCTATATCTCGCCTCCTCTCTCCCTTTCCACCCTCCTCCTTCTACCTCTCGCCTCCTCTCTCCCTTTCCACCCTCCTCCTTCTATATCTCGCCTCCTCTCTCCCTTTCCACCCTCCTCCTTCTACCTCTCGCCTCCTCTCTCCCTTTCCACCCTCCTCCTTCTACCTCTCGCCTCCTCTCTCCCTTTCCACCCTCCTCCTTCTCCCTCTCGCCTCCTCTCTCCCTTTCCACCCTCCTCCTTCTACCTCTCCCCTCCTCTCTCCCTCTCCTCTCTCCTCCTTTTCCCTCTCCCCTCCTCTCTCCCTTTCCACCCTCCTCCTTCTACCTCTCGCCTCCTCTCTCCCTTTCCACCCTCCTCCTTCTACCTCTCGCCTCCTCTCTCCCTTTCCACCCTCCTCCTTCTACCTCTCGCCTCCTCTCTCCCTTTCCACCCTCCTCCTTCTACATCTCGCCTCCTCTCTCCCTTTCCACCCTCCTCCTTCTACCTCTCGCCTCCTCTCTCCCTTTCCACCCTCTTCCTTCTACCTCTCGCCTCCTCTCTCCCTTTCCACCCTCCTCCTTCTACCTCTCGCCTCCTCTCTCCCTTTCCACCATCCTCCTTCTACCTCTCGCCTCCTCTCTCCCTTTCCACCCTCCTCCTTCTACCTCTCGCCTCCTCTCTCCCTTTCCACCATCCTCCTTCTACCTCTCGCCTCCTCTCTCCCATTCCACCCTCCTCCTCCTACCTCTCGCCTCTTCTCTCCCTTTCCACCCTCCTCCTTCTCCCTCTCGCCTCCTCTCTTCCTTTCCACCCTCCTCCTTCTATATCTCGCCTCCTCTCTCCCTTTCCACCCTCCTCCTTCTACCTCTCGCCTCCTCTCTCCCTTTCCACCCTCCTCCTTCTATATCTCGCCTCCTCTCTCCCTTTCCACCCTTTTCCTTCTACCTCTCGCCTCCTCTCTACCTTTCCACCCTCCTCCTTCTACCTCTCGCCTCCTCTCTCCCTTTCCACCCTCCTCCTTCTACCTCTCGCCTCCTCTCTCCCTTTCCACCCTCCTCCTTCTACCTCTCGCCACCTCTCTCCCTTTCCACCTTCCTCCTTCTACCTCTCGCCTCCTCTCTCCCTTTCCACCCTTTTCCTTCTACCTCTCGCCTCCTCTCTACCTTTCCACCCTCCTCCTTCTACCTCTCGCCTCCTCTCTCCCTTTCCACCCTCCTCCTTCTACCTCTCGCCTCCTCTCTCCCTTTCCACCCTCCTCCTTCTACCTCTCGCCTCCTCTCTCCCTTTCACCCTTTTCCTTCTACCTCTCGCCTCCTCTCTTCCTTTCCACCCTCCTCCTTCTACCTCTCGCCTCCTCTCTCCCTTTCCACCCTCTTCCTTCTACCTGTCGCCTCCTCTCTCCCTTTCCACCCTCTTCCTTCTACCTCTCGCCTCCTCTCTCCCTTTCCACCCTCCTCCTTCTACCTCTCGCCTCCTTTCTCCCTTTCCACCCTCCTCCTTCTACCTCTCGCCTCCTCTCTTCCTTTCCACCCTCCTCCTTCTACCTCTCGCCTCCTCTCCCTTTTCGCCCTCCTCCTTCTACCTCTCGCCTCCTCTCTCCCTTTCCACCCTCCTCCTTCTATATCTCGCCTCCTCTCTCCCTTTTCGCCCTCCTCCTTCTACCTCTCGCCTCCTCTCTCCCTTTCCACCCTCCTCCTTCTACCTCTCGCCTCCTCTCTTCCTTTCCACCCTCCTCCTTCTACCTCTCGCCTCCTCTCTCCCTTTTCGCCCTCCTCCTTCCACCTCTCGCCTCCTCTCTCCCTTTTCGCTCTCCTCCTTCTATCTCTCGCTTCCTCTCTCCCATTCCACCCTCCTCCTTCTACCTCTCACCTCCTCTCTCCCTTTCCACCCTCCTCCTTCTACCTCTCGCCTCCTCTCTCCCTTTTCGCTCTCCTCCTTCTATCTCTCGCTTCCTCTCTCCCATTCCACCCTCCTCCTTCCACCTCTCGCCTCCTCTCTCCCTTTCCACCCTCCTCCTTCTACCTCTCCCCTCCTCTCTCCCTTTTCGCTCTCCTCGTTCTATCTCTCGCTTCCTCTCTCCCTTTCCACGCTCCTCCTTTTACCTCTCGCCTCCTCTCTCCCTTTCCACCCTCCTCCTTCTACATCTCGCCTCCTCTCTCCCTTTCCACCCTCCTCCTTCTCCCTCTCGCCTCCTCTCTCCCTTTCCACCCTCCTCCTTCTATATCTCGCCTCCTCTCTCCCTTTTCGCTCCCCTCCTTCTATCTCTCGCTTCCTCTCTCCCATTCCACCCTCCTTCTACCTCTCGCCTCCTCTCTCCCTTTCCACCCTCCTCCATCTACCTCTCGCCTCCCCTCTCCCTTTTCGCCCTCCTCCTTCTATCTCTCGCTTCCTCTCTCCCATTCCACCCTCCTCCTTCTACCTCTCGCCTCCTCTCTTCCTTTCCACCCTCCTCCTTCTATATCTCGCCTCCTCTCTCCCTTTTCGCCCTCCTCCTTCTACCTCTCGCCTCCTCTCTCCCTTTCCACCCTCCTCCTTCTATATCTCGCCTCCTCTCTCCCTTTCCACCCTCCTCCTTCTACCTCTCGCCTCCTCTCTCCCTTTCCACCCTCCTCCTTCTACCTCTCGCCTCCTCTCTCCCTTTCCACCCTCCTCCTTCTACCTCTCGCCTCCTCTCTCCCTTTTCGCTCTCCTCCTTCTATCTCTCGCTTCCTCTCTCCCATTCCACCCTCCTCCTTCTACCTCTCGCCTCCTCTCTCCCTTTCCACCCTCCTCTTTCTACCTCTCGCCTCCTCTCTCCCTTTCCACCCTCCTCCTTCTACCTCTCGCCTCCTCTCTCCCTTTCCACCCTCCTCCTTCTACCTCTCGCCTCCTCTCTCCCTTTCCACCCTCCTCCTTCTACCTCTCGCCTCCTCTCTCCCTTTCCACCCTCCTCCTTCTACCTCTCGCCTCCTCTCTCCCTTCCCACCCTCCTCCTTCTACCTCTCGCCTCTTCTCTACCTTTCCACCCTCCTCCTTCTATATCTCGCCTCCTCTCTCCCTTTTCGCCCTCCTCCTTCTACCACTCGCCTCCTCTCTCCCTTTCCACCCTCCTCCTTCTACCTCTCGCCTCCTCTCTCCCTTTCCACCCTCCTCCTTCTACCTCTCGCCTCCTCTGTCCCTTTCCACCGTCTTCCTTCTACGTCTCGCCTCCTCTGTCCCTTTCCACCCTCCTCCTTCTACCTCTCGCCTCCTCTCTCCCTTTCCACCCTCTTCCTTCTACTTCTCGCCTCCTCTCTCCCTTCCCACCTTCCTCCTTCTACCTCTCGCCTCTTCTCTCCCTTGTCACCCTCCTCCTTCTACCTCTCGCCTCCTCTCTCTCTTGGTCCTTTCTTCTCCCTCTCTCTCTATCTTTCCCTTTCCGGGTCTGCCACCCTCTCTTACTCCTAAATCTTCCTTGAAGCCACTCGTCCCTCCTACATTAAACCCTACGTATGCTTCCTTCCACTTCCCTTCTCTTCCTTCTTGGCTTCCCCCTCCTCCTTCGCGCCTTTGTCCCCTTCCCACACTCCCCCATGTCCTTTTCTCTCTAAGCCCCTTCCCCTTTCCCCCTCCCTTTCCTCTTCAACATCCCCCTTTCCTCGTTTAGTCTCCTTCGTTTCCCCTTCGCTTCCACTTCCCCATCTCCCACTTCTCTTTAAGCCTTCTTCCTCTCTTGACTCTAGATCTCCCTCTCACCCCTTTTCGTTTCAAGCCCCCTTTCTCTCCCTCCTCCTATTCCCCTTCTCTACCTATCTTCCTCCTTGCCTCGCCCTCCTCGGGTAATCGTATATATGAAAAATGTGCTTAAACTGAGGGTCTAACTAATTCAATATAATGTACTTGTTTCGCCCGCATATCTGGATTAAGGCGTAATAAATTATGGT
>NC_091557.1:24083117-24085617 GCF_042767895.1 Penaeus vannamei
CATATATACACACACACACACACATATATATATATAAATATATATATATATATATATATATATATATATATATATACATATATATATATATATATATATATATATATATATATACATATATACATATATCATAAACATACATCATATATATATATATATATATATATATATATATATATATATATATATATATATATATATATATATATATATATATATATATATATATATATATATATATATATATATATATATATATATAATATGCATATATGTATGCATATATACATGTAATATATATTTACATATATATATATATATATATATATATATATATATATATATATATATATATATATATACATATACATATATATATATATATACATATATATTTATATATATATATATATATATATATATATATATATATATATATACACACATATACAATATATATATATATATATTTCACACATACACACATATATATATATATATATATATATATATATATATATATATATATATATATATATATATATATATATATATATATATATATATATATATATATATATATACATATACATAAATATATATTTATTTATACATTTTCGCCAGCGCCTCCATTGTCCTTGGCATCAGCCACGAAATGAGGCAAATGAAACAATAAAGCGATAAGAAACACAACTCACTGAATGACGACAGTACTTTTGAGAATAATAAAAATAGTAAATAGAGCAACAATAATAAGAGATACAGTAACGATTATACAAATGATCATAATAGTAATGAAAATAATGATTACGATAATGATAAAAACAATAATCATAATAATAATAACAACAACAAAAACAATAATTTTACTACTAATAATAGTAATGATAATAAAAATGATAACAATAAAAATAATATTACCAATAGTATTAGTAGTAATGATGGTAATAATAATAATAATAATAATAATAATAATAATAATAATAATAATAATAATAATAATAATAATAATAATAATAATAATAAGCAATAGTAAAAATAGTAATAATGATAATAATAACATCCACAACAATAACAATAAGAATAAAATCATTGCCAAACAAAAACGCAAATCTCCACACAGTCATAAGGATACAAATACATGACCAAATAAAACAAAAATGACTAAATAAATAACAGAATCCAGCTTCGTGTGAACCGCCGCCGTCGCCATAACTGCAATCGGTAATTTGCATATGTAATTAGCTAAGTATATAATCCTGGCAACGACCATCCTAATCTATGAGCAGGGCAGCCCGAGATAGATGGTTGGGGGAAGGGGGGGAGGGGCAAGGGGAATGGGTAGGGGGTGAAGGAGAAGAAATAGGGAGCGAATGGGAAGAGAGGAGGAAGGAGGGAAGGGATGAGGAAGAAGAAATAGGGAGCGAATGGGAAGAAGGGAGGAAGGAGGAAGGGGGGCTGGGGCGGGGGAGGAAAGGGGAAAAAGGAGGAGCAATGGGTAGAAAATAGGATGGGGGAAGAAGGAGGGAAGGTGATGAATGAGGAATAGGGGGCGGGCGGAGAGGGCCAGAGAGGAGAGGGAGCGAAAAGGGAAGGGAGAGGGAAGGAGGAAAGAGAAGAGGAACAGGGAAGGGAGGGGGCATAAGAGAGGGGAAGAGATGATGAGAAAAGGAGAGAGAGAGAGAGAAGGAGAACGTTGTTGCATTAGAGAAAGACAGAAGGAGGACGAGAGAGAGAGGAGACTAGCGTGGAAAGTATTACATGGAAATGTATTCACACGTTTGTCCTTTATCTGCACTATTGAGATCGATGATGCATATAACTGCAAATTACCAAACAAAAAGTGTGATGTTATTATAATGCATGTAAAATATTATTGTAGATTATTTTCCCTCCTTTTTTCTCCCTTCTGATGTCTACCAATATAGATCCACAATGTTGTTATCACAGTAAACACGTGATTCATAAACATCACAACTACATGTATTTTTCAACCACGAAGACCCTCGCGAGCCCACAAAACATTCCGTGCACTCTGCAAGACAAAACAAAGCTTTATTCTCATAATTATCCCATTTTTTTCAAATCTTATTTATTTTTCGAAAGACTTTTTAAGAAAAGAAAAAAATATGGGGTAACAAACTGTTATCTTGAAGAAGCTTTTACTGTTTACAGAGTGTTGAGAATATTGTACATCTTAGGCTAATGTTACTTTCTGTGACGTTAATGAGCGATGAATTAGTGTTTGTAAACAGGAGGGTAAATAGTTGCTTAGTAACTGAATCTTGGGATCCCGTAGCCTCTACTTTTCGCTTTTCCCTTATACTCGCACCTTATACTCTTTGGAGAGTCGCTCATAATCTCATAAAGAGTATTTCTTTGAGAAACTGATCTTTAAAGAAATCGTTGTCTTCGTATCTGAATAACCATAATCACTAAAATATATACCCGTAAAATCCGATTCATTTACATAAAGATATGATAACTGTAAGCATAAGGA